>NW_027094124.1:230000-492500 GCF_029207755.1 Chamaea fasciata | reverse complement strand
GAAACTTCCATTACTCGGAATAGGCTCCCAAATTGATGGGATAGACTCTTTCTCCCCTCCTGCTTGTATCCATAATTTCTCGTACACTTTCTCGACTTGTTCCCTTCTCAAAAACTCATGTAGAGTCGTATCCGCTGAGTGCACAAGTCTGTGCAGTCTACGCGCCTGAATACTTGGAATGAGCGCCGCCAATTTGAGTAGCCCTAACCCTCCATCCTTAAATGCCGCGTAAAAGATGGCATCGCAAGTGCATTGTGGCAGGTGAAGCCACTCCTTGACCTTATTCCTAATCAGCAAGTCAAGGGTCGCGAGGAGCCATGATCTAAGCTCGGTGTGGTCAGCGAGATACAGAAGTCTCGGGATGGTATATGTTCTCAAAATGTCCATCCTCTGAAGAGGTTTAAGTGGTGCCTCCGAAATCCGATGTAACCATTTTTCCAATTTACCGAAGAGGTTGGAATCAGCAAAGCCAGTCCATGGGTCAATCATAACCCCCAGGTATTTCTCGGACTCTCCTGGATGAATCATATTAAGGGGGGTGCCATTGATTTTCCAAGCAGGGCAGTTATTGATGGTATAAGAGTCCTTAGTAGGCTTGATGTAAAAGCCGTGGCATTTCTCACCCTGCGTCAGGAGACCAGTATGTTCACAAAAAGTCTCCAGTATTTTTATGTTCGAGCACATTCCTTCCCATGAATCACTAAGCAACACCAAGTCGTCGGCGAACGCCATTGCTGTTAACTTGAACCCATCCTGATGGAACCCCACACCGGTCCTTTCCAGTTTACATAAAAGAGGGTCTAGCGCCAGATTAAACAACAAGGGTGACATCGGATCACCCTGTTTAACGCCTCTTAGGATCTTAATAGGATTGGTTTTTGTTCCTTTCAAATCAATACAGGTGGTAATGTTCTTATACATTTCCTCGATGAGCTGAACCACGTGTGGATCAACTCCCCTCTGCATCAATCCTGTAATGGTGTGTTGATGAGATACGGTGTCAAATGCCTTGGCAATGTCCACAAAAACCACCCCTAGTTCTCGCTTCTCCCGTTTACAATGCTTCATCAAAAGCTGTAATAGCTTAAGATTCTCTGAACAACCTGATGCACGGGTAAACTCCTTTTGCCTTGGGTGGATGGGGCATGCACTGGTTACCCTAGCGGTAACAATTTTGGAGAACAACCTCCAAATAGTGGAGGCGATGGTAATGGGTCTCCAGTTATTGATGTTTTTAAGTTTGCTTACCTCGGTGGATTTAGGTAATAGAACCATTGTGCATTCCCGAAGTGCATCAGGGTATGTTCCAGTAAACAGCCATATGTTGAAGATCTCTTTCAACAGGGAAGACTCGGGATCTGCCTTATTAAGCATTCCCACCGTAATCCCATCTGGCCCGGGAGCAGAGACTCTACGCATTTCTTTCAAGTTCTTATCAATTTCCTTCTTAGTGATTAGAGTCTCAAAAGCATAGTTAAAAGCCTCATGGTATGGTGGAAAATCCTCGAGGCCTTTAAACTCTACGGATGTTTCCCATCTTTCTTTAAAGGTTTGGTGGACAACCTCAGATGGAATAGGGCATTTCAAAGCCTCCGTATCGTCCATGATGAGGCGCGCTAGCCTTCCTCTATGGTCCTGGAACAGTTTCTGATACCTTAAGTACTTGGCCTTTCTCAACGTCTTCTTACACATCCAATTGGTTTTATTCTTGGATTTTTTCCTTTCCTTCACTCTAGATGTTTTCTTACTCTTCTTCCTTTGCTTGGTGTTGCTTTTCTGGCTAAGCTTACCAAAACCTCTTTCAATAAAATCTTCATAAACCTCATTAACCACTTTCTGCGGATCTAACCCATCTAATATTTTTTGAACCGCCTCCTGGTAATTAGGGAACCTGCCATCAGCCAATTCCAAATTGATTACATTTAAGTAATGTTGTTTCAGTTTACCTTCTCCAGATAAGCCAAATATAGATCTCTTAGGAGCACCATCAATCTCCTCTTTCTCAGCATCATTATGAACTTTACGTTTTTTGGAGGAATTATTCAAGGTGCGTCTTTTATCGCTAATTTGTTTGACCGTTTTAGATGGAATATGTTCGGCTATTTTCTGATTAATATTCTTTTCATCGGCATAGGTCACCACTAATTGTCTTAGGAGGGATTCTTCCTCTTCAGTCCACACCCTCTTACGGCCTCCCTTCGCAGAGGTGGCTCCCTTACCAGAGGAAATCCTTTCCTCATTCCTCACCTTTGGGTGAGCGTGCCTCTTATGTTGACTGAGGCCACTTTTGGTGTTAAATTGTTGTTGGCATACTTCACACCTCCAATCACCCATTTGAACCACATCTCTTTCGCCGACACAACGTGGCATGTGACATGCAATACTGTGGTACTTGGTGTTTTGTTTCCCACATTTTGAGCACTGGAACATGATGTTTTTATGTCCATGAGCCCTTTTTAGGTGTTCAATAAGGCCTAGCATTCTCGTGAACCGGGTTGAACAACACGGACAAGGCGGAATGGTATCCGAAATAGAAACCATAGGTGGTACTGAAGGCCCATCCACTGTGTTCTTCCCAGGAAGAGCTGCAGATGTATCCTGCTCTTCACGCCCTTTTCCTGCACACTCAGTCCCATCTCCCTTATTCTCTCTGATAACTCGAGTTTCATAAGGTTCTGGGAACTCAGCTAGTCCCTCCCAGACTTTTTCATGATGAAACCCATCTACATATACATGTTCAGAATTCAAGAATTCCAAACTAGCCAGATGGAATTCTTCCTTGCTTACAGTCTGGGCTTTGATAGGACTATCAGCTGGCCTAACTATAAGATCTAAATCGTTAGTCTGAGTGGCAGTTGATATGCACCGTAACACAAGTGATTGCACCATTTCCCGCCACGATGTTACTGTGCCTTGAGGGAGATCAGAGACAGTAGCTGTCCCTCAAAAGCTACTGATTGTTTCCAACTGTACCCCGTGGACAAAGGTAGAGGTGTACACTTTTCAATCTGAAGAGCAGTTTGCCCTTCCGAGACAGTAGTCAGTCCCTCCCTACTGCTCGTGCCCTATTACACAGTCGCGGGCAAGGTCACAGCTGAGGGTATTCTAAGTTAGCAGGCAGCCCTCTCCGCTCTCCTGACTTTGTCCAACTATAGCCCGTGGACAAGGCTTCGGGTGCACAATTTGTGGCCTGAAGAGCAGTGTCGCCATTCCGAGACGGTAGTCGGTCCCTCCCTACCCTCGTGTCCATGCGTGGACAAGGCCTTGTGCCCCTTTTGGTGACCCGAAGAGCAAGCCCATCATTCTAACTTTCTGCCTTCTGGTGGCAGATTCTGTTGTGCTTACTTTTCACAGGAGAACTTCGAGGGACATGAAGGCCATATAAAACATGATAAATATTTGAAATTGGGAATTCTCAGAAGTATTAATGAACACATTGGCTGCTACAACTAGGGATTTGGCCAAATTATAACAACCATTGCAGTCATCCTTCTTGGCTTTGGGGACACATCAGTGGTTGCTATCAAACATATTACCAAACTGGGAAAAGACAAATGTGAATGATCACAAATGGATAATCGATACACTTGGTGCCACACAAAGCAATGTCTCTTTGGCTCTCAGCTGTATCCAGGCACAGCTATGGATGCAGTCAGTTGCCGCCTCAATTATAAGAGAAGGAGAGGAAGGCACTTTTCCTGCTGAAATTCGGAAAATAGTTTGGGACAATGCCAATGATTTTGAAAGAGATTTCCAATCCTGGTGGATTTTAGTGAATTTTACTTACAACCCCAGTACAAACACAGTCACAGTTTTTGTGTTATGCTGTCAGTTGCCGCCTCAATTATAATAACCATACGTAATGCCTCAGTGCACCTGATACTGTTAATGCAATTATCGCTCAAGATATTTGTCTGGACACAGAACAAAATATCTGCCACTTTGAAATTCACCCTAACCAGACTTTTGTAACAGTGCTAATATATATGGGCAATGGGTGTGCATGCTCTAGAACTGCTTGTGGTGTTGTAGTTTAGAAAATGTAGTGGTGGATACTAAAAATCACTCAAATTACTGCGTTTGTAACTTTATCAAAATTATAGGATGTGATTTTCCTTACATAGCCCCAGTTACCTCTTATTACCTTTTACAATCTGATTATACAGTGATGCACAAATTATTGCCTCCCCCTGTTGGGATGAATCTTATTTTGGTGAAGCAATTGTTGCTTCATCAGGACTTAATTGAAGTTTTGGAAAAGATCAAGAAAAACAGACAGAAAACCCTGGTAACTATTCATCACAATGTGAGAAAAATACATTATGTCATGGAAAGGGTAAGAAAAGATGCTGAACACAGGTGGTGGGATACCCTTTTTGGGTGGTCACCTACTGCCACAGGTATCCTGAACAAAGTGTGTCATCCCATTGTTGTTCTTTTGATTTTAGTTTTGATTGGTTTTGTTTTCTTAGCAATCTTATTCATTATGAATTGGAGATTGATGAAATGGTTAACGCAATTGATGTCTGTAATGAATGTACACAATCCATCATTATAAACTATAAATAGATTATATTTAGGTGAAAATTAGTTTTTATGATTAGTTTTGATTTTTATGATTTGATGTTTGGATGATTTGATGTTGGATTTTTGTGATTTGTTTTGATTAGTTGAAAAAAATGGTTTTTAAAATTTGTTTTAAATTATTATTGATTGTACTTTTGCTAATTATTATTTTCAGAAATTGTTCTAATCAATATTGATTGATTCTGTTTCTCTTTTATTTCCTTTCCCTATTTTTCCTTTTCCTCTCTTTCTCTCTCTTTCTCTGTCACTCTCTCTACTGTCTCTGTTTTCTGGGATATGCTACCAACGTGGACGAGTCCTGAAGACTTCGCAAGACTACGAAATCCTGCTGAAGGAGCTCTCTTGACGACAATCGTGAGTCACGGGGTGGTGTAAGAGACGGTCCGAAGATCCCTCATCTGCCTCACAACCATCGTCAAGGACAGAGACTGAAACCCCTAAAAGGGACTTTAAAATCTCAACACAGGAGTTCTGGCCTGGCTGAGGTGAGATGTTGGCCGAGTGCTGCCTGCCGGTGTGTTCGATGGAAAAAACCCAGCATGCGTATTGAAACATCAGAACCTGAGCAGAAACAATGGGCAAGTCACGGTGAAGTGACCGCGCCTGCTGACTCGTACTGGTTGACACTGTACCTGCTGACGGCTGACATGTTCTGAGTTCTCAAAACGAACACACTGTAATGATTTCCCCCACCTGTTTGGCCAACTGCCTGTCGCTTCAAAGAGGACTATAAGGACCCCTGAGTTAATCACAGACTTTGAGATCTCCCCACAGAAGAAGACGGGTCTGTTGGCTGGACCACGAGGATTTCATCTCTCCGTTGGTAGCTATAACCCACCCCCACTTTCTCTTTCCTCACTATCCTTTATTTCCCTTCAAATCCCCTCTATCGCACTTCTGGGCACTAAATAAAAATGCATTTTGGATTGAGCAAACTGAGTTGTCCCCTGCTGTGTCTTTTGCGCCTTGAGATCCCTAAAACGAATCATCAGGTTCCCCGCATATATTTGCGGACCCTGACAGCTTTTCAGCTGCGGGGGGCAAGGGACAAAGGCAGCGTTAGAGACACATTGGGGCCACTGGGATGGACTGGGAGGCAGGGGAAAGCAAGGGGGTACCTGGGAAGAAGCCTGCGGGGAGCAATGGGGGGGTGCAGGAGCTGCTGTGTTCTTGCCCAGAAGTTGTGGGGTCCTGACCGAGAGGCACAGATGGGGCAGGGGCTGCGTCCTGAGTCATCCAGTGGGGTCCTGGGGTGACAGGGGCGAGAAGGCAACAGGGGCCCTGGGAAAGGGGGTTCCCTGGGAAAATTCCATGGGGCAGGGCTGGTGTCTAGGCGATCAGCAGGGGTGCACTGGGCCGTGTAGGACAGACTGGGATGACCTGCAGTGTGGTGGCCCTGTGGGGGTAGGGTCTGAGGCCGGCAGAATTCATGATACCCACAAGCAGTGTTTTCACTATTTCAACATTGTCTAAATCAATCTCCAGAGGGACCAGGAGACCTTGCAGGTCCCTGGGATGACCCTAGTGTCAGCAAGGGACAATAGGACCAAACTGCCCCTCCATTCCTAGAGGGGATGCCCTCCAATCCCAGCACCCCACTCCTCATCCAGTGATCATTTTCAGCCCTTTTCAGGAGTGCCTGGAAAGGATTGCAAAGGTCTGGGCTGGATTGGGCCTTGTAGGGCTGTGGGGGGACACGGGTGCATGGATCAGGGTGGAGGTGCAGACAATGGGATGGGGGTTGAGAGCCTCCAAGGAGATGAAAGACACTGAAGTGGGGTGACCTGAAGAGCCCAAGGGACTGGGCTGAGGGTGTGGAAGGGGCCCTGTTGGATACAGGGGAGAAGAAAGGAATTCCATTGTAGGGACATGGGATTGCAAGGGAGGGGCTTGATGGAGACAGAAGAAACAGGATAGATGAGGACAAAACCAGAGAGGCTGGGAGATGGTTTGGGAGTAGGTGAGGAGTCCAGGAATGGCATCAGGAGACGGTGCTGCCGTGGACAGGGAGATAGGCAAAGGACTGAGGGGGAAAAGGGGGGAAAAAGAATTGGGAATGATCAGTGGGAGGGAATCCAGCCAAGAGGAGAACCTGGAGAGGAGATGTCTGAGGAGGCCAAAAGGATGGGATGGTAGGCTACATAGGGTAGGATATAGGGACATTGTGATATTGGGCCTCATCTTGGCCTGTACTGGGAGGCACAGCAGGATGGGGAGGAGCAGGGCCATGCTGAGCAGAGCCACCTTCATCTTCCTGTCACACTGGGCAGCTCTGGCTGAGGTGGCACCAGAGCGGGAGCACCTTAATCCCCTCCAGAACTTCTCCCTGCCCCCTCCCGTACATGCCTCAGGCCAAAACCCAGTTTAGCACAGCCCTCAGCCCTGGCTATGAGCCCAGCCCTGGCACAGAGTCCATCCCTCCTGCGGCCCTGGCATCTCGCCGACTTCCTGCACGGGCCGCCTGCCCCTGTAGGGCCCAAGTACCTCTGGGGGCCAAGGGATTTGGCAGGGAGCTGAAGGCAAGTGGATCCCTACTCCAACACTATCCATCCTCCAACAGTCCCCCAGATCCCCGCATCTCCCAGTGCTCCTCCCCTCCGGGAGCTTTCCCTGCAGGACACTCTAGAGCTGAACCCAGCCCCAAAGTGGAATGTGGGAGAACAATGGGGTCATGGCTAATAGGATCAGCCGCATAACTGGGATCTCCAGGCAATGGGGAATGGTGAACACCTGCAGACACAGCTGAAGCTTTGAGAATTACTCAGCTGTAGCACTTGCCACATCCACAGCACCCCATTTCTCAACCCTGCAGACACCAAACTGCTTCTGTCTCCAGCCCCAGAGCAGATTCCAGATGGGAGCATACCCTGCCTTGCCTCTCGCCCTGTCACACCTGCAGCCACTCTGCCATCTCAGAGTACCTGGCTCCCTCTCTGCACAGCTGCCCCGCACAAAGACTCCCAGGGATCCCATCCCCAACAAGGCTCTAACTGCCCCAGGCTGGGACCTGCCCACAGCTCCCCAAGGGCCCTTGTCCCCACAGAGGGTCTCTGCAATGCCCTGGCAAGCCAAATACTAGGACAGTAGACATCTAGACACGTCCACACACACACACACACACGCACACACACACAGAGGGACACAACTCTGGGTTTGCTGAAGGGGTTTATTGATCATTCAACAGGAATGTCCCTGGGCTCAAGGGAAAACAGGGGAGTCATTCAGGGACGATCATCTCCTGATGCCTGTGGAGCTCCCTGGGCGGCTGCTGGAAGGGGCCGAGCCGGGCACAGCGCAGCTCCCGGCCGTCCGGCAGCACCCGCTCCCTGTGCAGCAGAAGGAAGCCGCGGGGCGGGCGCCTGGGCGGCAGCGGCGGCCGCGCCCTGGGGAGCTGCTGGGAGCCGCAGGGCGGGCGCCTGCGCTCCTCCCGCCCCGCCGCCAGCCGCTGCCTGTTGGCCGCGCTCCGGCGCCTGATGCGGAGCAGGAGGTCGGGGCGGTCGCGGCGAAACCAGGGGTTGGTGTAGTGGCGCCAGGCGCCGGCATCGCCAGGCCGGCCCGGCACCTAGCGGCAGCCGTAGCGGTTGAGCTGGCGCAGGAAGGTGCGCAACCGCGTGGCCCGGAAGGTGTGCGGGGCCGGCCCCTGGGAGCCGCCCGGGCTGAGCGGCTCCCGCTCCAAGAGGGAGCGCTCGATGAGCAGCCCCTGGGCCTGGCTGTCTCAGCGCACGGAGCGGACGCGGGGGCTGTTCGCCAGGCGCCACAGCTTGGCGGGGAAGGTGCCGGCGCTGAGCCCGGCGGGCAGCGGCAGCTCCGCCATGGCGTCCATCGCCGACTGTGGCCACAACGGCCGGAGGGCAATGGCCGCGGCTCGGCTCGGCACGACTCAGCTCGGCACAGCTCGGCTCAGCGCGGCACGGCTCAGCGCGGCACGGCTCGGCTTGGCACGGCCCGGCTCCCTCCCCTGTGCCCAGAGCGCTGCACACACTGCTCACCTTGGCCAGGAGTTACAGGGCAGCCGGCACAAGGGTGGCAATCCTCAGCCAGGCCTGCAGCCCTCGCCTGTGGTTTGCCTTTCTCTGCTCCTGTGCACGCTCCGGACGGCCGATGCCACCGGTCTGTGCTGTGCCCAGCATGGCCACGCTTCCCCTCGGGAGCAGCCGGCTGCCAGCTGGGCTCTGAGAGCGCAGGATTCGCCCGGGGCCACCAAGAGGCACCCAGGGCCGGGCTGCTGCCTCTTGCAGCTCCAAGGGCCTCCTTGCAGCTGCCTCTGCCCAGGCTCAGGCTGCTCCGGGCTCTGCCAGGGCTCTGCTGGGGCTCCAGCCTGGGCAAGGTGGGGCCTGGGCTCACCTGGCAGCCGCTGACAGCTCTGCACCAGCTCTGCGCCTTTCCCAGCAGCCTCCCTGATCTTTCTGCTGTCTCACTTGGGCAAAACTCTCCCCCAGACAAAGAGATTGCACTTAGGGATACAAATGCAAGTGGCAGGAACCCAAATGCTCTCGAGTCAGAGCTCAAGGCCTGCATCTGCACAGGGTATTTGGGCTGCCCCACTCGTCCTTTGGTTCTGCCTGCAAATGCCACCGCCCTTCCTGCCTCAGACACAAGTGCCACAGCTGGGTAAACCCAGCCAGTGGGCCATATTCCAAAGGCACTGCGGTCTGGAGAGCGTGACGAAAGAAGAGCCTACTCCCCCTTCAAACCGTACCAAAGAAGGCATCAATGTCACTTTCCACCTCTAAGCAAAAATGGACAGCTCAGAAGGAAATGTTGAGCATTCTCACAGGCTCAGAAGGAGGAGAATCTTCAAAATGACTTGAGGTTTCAGAAACTTTATTTACAATCCTAGGCCAAAATACTACCCTACAATCCTAGGCTAAAATCCTACTCTACAATCCTAGCTACAATCCTACTCTACAATCCTCTACGATGCTGGTGATGGAGGAAAAAGTTTTTAAGTGACTGGTCCATTCCTGTCAACTCCTTCCACTTCTTAAATGTAAGGATGAGTGGCACCAGGCTGGATGTAGGCTTGGCTGATGTTACAAATGGATGCTGCACAAAGGAAAACAAAAAAGCCAAGAATGAACCATTACTTTCCAAGCTAAGAGCCCCAAAGGCAGGGTAATCTTTTTTTCAATGAAAAGGGGATTGAGTCAGAGTAGGTCTAAGGAGCAACAGTGGGACAACAGTGGCACAGCTTACTGCAAGAGCTGCTATGTGCCCCAGGCCTGGAAATATCTCCGGTCTGAGCATCCTGATCTCTTGAAAGAGGTCCCTGGTCATATTGCAGGGCACTTGGACCAGATGACCCTTACAGGCCCTTGCCAGCCCAGCCCAGTCTAGGATTCCTGACTGTTCTCATTTGAACAGCACCAAGAGTGGAGGTGAGGAGGAGGAGGCTCCCCTGATGCCTTGCACTTCAGTGCAGGAGGAGCCCGTCCCTGGGACACTGTTTCCCCTGCAGCCCCTTGGCATTTTACCTGCAGCAGCTCCTTGGCAGACCAGTGCCGCGCCTCGTCTCTCTGCAGGCAGCAGCTCAGGAAGTCACGCAGCGAAGGGGAGAGGAGCTTGGGCTGCTGCAGCTCTGGGATCCCTTTGGTGGCTATCAGGAATCGAGCAGCTTCAGAGTGCTCTAATTACTACTGTATATAAAAAAACCCTGAGAAAAAGTGTCAGGATACATTTCATGAAACTTCCATGTTTCAGTAGCTATTACTCCTCCTACTCCCATTTTCTTCCTACACAGGGTTTCTTTTGAACTCTGGAAACATTAAAAAGAAAGTATTGCTTGGAGTGAATCTTACTTGCACTTTTAATTCCGTGCAGCAGCAGCTGGTCTCGCCTCCGTTACCTACAAAAACCAAAGTGAAGGAGCAAAATACACAGGTACATTCCTTCCCTAATTTAAGAGGTAACATGTAGCATTGTCCAGGATTTTTAGAAGAGAAAGTCATTTAGCCACCCCCTGTGCTTACAAGCCCTTCAGAATAAGTAAACTGAAGTAATCAAGCTCAAGTATGTACCTTGATGTGCAGGGTGCGAGTTTTCAGCACTGCAGGACCTGACCAAACCCTCCTTTAGCAGTTTGTCAGCTACATTCACAGAACCATTGTCAAACTGTTTCTCCACTGTGACCAAGTTAACATTTCCATTAATCCCTTTCACTGTAATTGTGACATATTGCTTCAATAATAGTTTTTTCAACTTGTCAAGCACTAATGGAGACCACTCAGCTTTCTCTATTCCTGCAAAAAAAGGAAAATCAAGTTTGTTGTATAAATAATTCCTTTAAGCTCTAACTTGAATCGTACGTACATGTTTTGGAAAATATGATGCTAAATTTTCCTAATACAAATAGCTTAAATTCTAGACATGATGAACTAAAATCATGTTTTCTAAACCAGCTTTTACCATGTTTACCAATATACAATTTCAGAAGATCATCATTTTGTTTACCAGTATTAAGGAATAAACACCACCACCTGTTCTGGTGGTATAATTTATAATGTTATTATTATTATGTTATAATTATATGAAATTTATAATGTTCAAGAAAACCAGTCAGGGGTTTTTGGGGTGGGGTTTTTTTTGCTTATTTTGGGGAGGCTTTTTTACCTGCAAGTGAACATGTAATTGTCTGAAAAGGCAGCTTCAAATAGGAATCTGTGATTGGCAGCACCTTTGAAAGGGGTAAAATTTCTGGGCTGCCATAGTCTCCATACAGTACTTTCACTGCAGCTTGGGAAAATTCCAGAACAACAGCCCTGTACCAATTGCCATTGCCTGAAAAGATTGGGACAAGAATGGTCATGTCTGAAGAATCATCTTATAAACACAGTTTATCCTGAGAATAAGAAACCATAGAGTTTTCCAGAAATTTTTAAATACTGTGGTGGATATATAAAAGGCCAATTGACAAGAAGCACAGTTAAGAGATCCATAAGCACTTTCAAGTTGTTTTTCCTTTGTCTAAAGCAAAAATGAAAGCTGTGTTTTACACTGGCCAAGGAAATGGAAGGACAAACGATTGTCTCACCTGAAAACTGAGCACAACAGGCTTCACCCAGTTTTGGTAGGAAGGGCTCTTTGTTACAAGATCTACAATAGTCTTCCAGTGAAATCAGCTCCTTAAGGAGCTTCTTTTGACCTAGAGAAAAAACCCACATTCACTAACCACATCTCAGTACAATGAAGAGCATACTTAAGCCCCCCTGCTCCCACCTTTGATATAAAATATAATTTTTTTATATTTTCCTCCTGCCCAAGATACATTTCCACACGGTTCAGTTCACCACACACATTCATTTTATTAACTAGCTTGTAACAGTGACTTCTTACTGCTACTAGGAGCAATGAACACTTTTTCTTACCTTTATTTGGAGCTGGTACAGCATAGAACAAATTTGGGCTTACAACTTCTGTTACCCAGACAGACATGGTTTCATCTACAGCCAATTCAATCGACTTCCAGTGCCCAACTGAGGTTGCTAATAGAAATAGCAAGAAAATGCAGTGTTATCACTGTCCACCAAGCATACATACATTTTAAGGAAGTGTTATTTGATATTTAGAATAAGTTTTTCAATTTCAGACATAAACACATTATCTTCCCTTCAGGAAGACAAATCTAAACCAAGATAAATTATCCTAACTTTGCTGCTCATAAACTGTTGGCATATAAAAACAGCTCAAGTAAAAAACACCTCAGAAAAAATAAGATCCTGAAAAGCAAACATGAGAAAAGGTTCAGTCATAGAAAACTTCTAATTCTCTGATTCCCACAGAGTCAAACAACCTTCATTTGAGACAAACACAGCTATTTTTACCTTTCTCTTTTTGTCTGTAATGCCACCTGCAAGGCAGCTGGTGTTCAACTGTAAAAACTGACAATATAACCAAAACTATGCATTGATATTAATTGTAGTTAAAAAAGAAAATAACAGTTAAAGGCTGGAATACTGAAAATTCTTTTTAAATGTAAAAGTTAACATTCCTTTAATTACCTTTTTGGTCAACAGACTTGTCTGGGAACTTATTTTTATCATGTAGAACTTCTTTTACAACCAGATTTTCTGAAGTTAGTATCTCATTGATCGTTTTTGGACAATCTGTGGAATTGTCAGTAAGCACTACACCTGCCCCATCCTCAGAAATAGAAGTTACTGTGGCTTGAAGCTCTAAGCCTGAAGTGTACATATGAAATCTTTTTGTAGCTTCTGGATTCCATTTGCTATTTCCAGGCTTTATACCTAGGAAGTAAAATAACTGTTAAAATATCTCCCTTCATTAATATTAATTTTCCTCAGCATTATAATTTCCTTTAAAAGATTTCTTTAGAGCATACACTGAAATATCAAGGCCACTTTTACTACCCTAGGGCAACACATTGTCCTTCATCCTGTTAACTGCTCTCCCTCCTCCTCCTTTTTTCTAAATGCCAACATTTCCTCAGGACTCCAGAGTTTCATCTTCTATATTTTATGATTCAACCAAGTAAATCCTTAGCACAAACAACACCAGTAAAACTGTTTTTGAATCAGTATAATCAGACCTTTTTATCAAAGAAGCAGACAAAACCTATGTGTTTTAAGAGTGGGTGGGTGGGGGAACTGCAAAAGACACTTGAACAAAATGAGGTTTTGAGCTTATTCCTGTTTCCACATTTTTCATTTTTAAACCAAGCAGACTACATCAGAAAGAAAGAAAAATTCTGCAGAATTTTGAATGATGTGGAAAAGGAATTTGCAGAGCATTGAGAAACAGCCAAATACAAGTACAAATACAAGTACAGTGCCAAATGAAAGAGAACTGAAAGGCCAACTTGCTTCATTAAAACAGATTAGCTCCCTTGCCTTCAAAAATTTTGAGAAGTAAAGTTGAACAAAAGCACATTTACTCCTAGCAGGGCAACAACCAAAAACCAGAAAGCACTACAGGATGACGCAGTGCTAAACAAGCACCCTTTGACCAGTGAAGCAGTAAGTGAAATCCATGGAGATCACTCCAGAGAACTGGCAGGAGTTCAGAGAAGTGAAAGCAAACAAACAAATCCAAAACTACAGAATTACAGAGCTCTGCAGAGTATTCCCTGTCACCACCTCCTTCCCCCAAAGCAGCAAGTCTCTAAAAGCAAGAGCCCTTGTAAGAGAAAGTTCACAGGATTCACCTGAGAGCCAGCATTTAATGGCTTGAAATGGAAGTTTCAGGAACGAGGATGAGATCAGGCGGATATTATCCAGTAGTACCTCCTCAGTATTGCCATAGTCCACAAAGCTCACTCGAACACTCCCATCTGAAGTGACATCTTGCACCACCCCACGGTACCAGTTACCATCCTCTAATTTTAGAAAAGATTAAAGAAAAGATTAATAATTACTTCACAAATTTGCTAAGTTTACCAGCCTTCACTTGTTAGTAAATAAAAAAAATTCTTTGCTGTCCTTTGCCAATGTAAACTATCAGCTAATTTTTCATGCTCACCCTATAAAAACAAAAGCATTTTAAGTCTGTTACTTGCCAGAGTAGAAAGCACAGCAAAGGTCTCCAATCTCAGGCTCAAAAACATCTGAAGGTGTTTTCTGACAGTATTCAGACAACGATTTGTTAAGTGAGTTTAGAGCAAGTAACTCTGAAAAAACAAGATGAGATCAGTGAAATGAGCTGACTTAAATTTTATCAATGCTGTTCACTCTACAGTTTCCTTGTTAACTTTCAAATGCATTCCTTGACTATGTAAGCCAATGAACAAACATCCCTGACTTTTTAAGAGCTACCCCATATTTTTTGTTGGAATGCCTTTAGCTCCCTCTTCAGCCACTGAATTTTGTCACATTCCTTTTCTAGCACTTAAAAGGCCAATCAGAAGTCTTTATATAGGCTTCTGATAGAGAAACAAGATTCCTTTTTAACTAATCCAATAGGAAGTCACATCTCAATGGCTGCACTTTCATTATTAGATCTCTTTAAGTTTTTATAAATTACAAGAGCGTACTAGAAGAGAGCTCCAGTAAACACTGTCTTGGCACAGGGAACATTTCTCTTACTTGCTTTTATTAACAGAATCAATAAATCATGAAGGGTGGAAAAGACCTTCAAGATCATTTAGTCCAACCATTAAGTCAGCACCACCATTATCACCCCTAAGTACCATATCCAGATGCCTCTTGCACACTTCCAGAGGCAAGAACTCTACCACCTTCCTGGAAAACTTATTCCAATGCCTGGCCACTCTTTCAGTGAAATACAATTTAAGATATCCTTTGGCTAGGTTATGGTAACTCTTTCACTCTCCTCTACTGCTTATCTTCAACATTTTCAGATTTCAATACCATGATCCAATTTCTTTGTCACTCCACTTGTATTCTTAGACAAAAACTCCAGAGGAAAGCCTTCGTGCTGTAAGCTGACTTGACATAGTAGTTCATTAGAACTATAATAAATGACAAATCAGACAGAATTAAGCTGAATAAACTTACCATGGCTGTTTGAAATCTGACAGTAGAATTCTCCAGGATTGTACATTGTACATACTATGACACTGAGTGTTTGGTTAAGAGTTAATTTAATCCACTTGCACATTCCTTTGTTCGTTGTGTCCTCTAGAGAGGACAGAGAAAAGCACAGAATTAAAAGAAATTAAAGTAACTTTTACAGGAAAAAAAAAATAATCCCAAATGCTTATTCCCATCCTCGAATTTCTTGTTATAAACTGTCCAACAGACTAATTACCAGTGAGAGCCTCTTTGCAGACTAAAACCAAGTAAGAAAAGCATGCCAGCTGTTTGATGCATTTCTTCATTATCAAAAAGAGCAAGCCATAGATAAGAGGGAAGAGTAACCACACAGAAAGGTAAAGACTAGCTGGCAGCAGCCTGGGCAAGAGGGACACTGGGGAACCTTGGTTCCTGCAAACTGGGTAGGGAGCATAGAAGAGGGAAACTACTGTCACCAAGGCTACTGGAAACAATCTAAGGAGGAAGAGCAAAAAAGATTACTAGAAAGACTGGTCACAGAAATTGACACTGTATATTATACTCAGGCACCTGAAAGAAGCTTATGGACTTGTGAAGGCTGGACTTGATGAGCCAGACTGAAAAGTTTACTAGACAAGAGCTTGCATTCTCTGTGCCCACTCTAGCAGGAGGTTAAATAATGCCAGTGCAGCAAGATGTGTTCATACTCACCATGGGCTTGCTCATCATCACTCCCTCTGGCTGCTGGTAGGGCCATGCTCAGTTTCTCAGCTGCCCAGCCTTCCTTGATGAGAAGGCTTGATATATTTACTGCTGGGGTACCTGATGCATCTGTAAGCTCCACCACAGATCCAGAACTCTCTTTATCCACTACTTTTACTGTCAACACCTTGTCTTTCACCAGCCTTTTCATGTAAGAAATACCTTCTGAGGTCCATGATCCCAAGGGTGGCTTTACATCTAGAAAGTCGCATAGTATGGAAAGGTTTGAGGTCAGTCCAACTCTCATCAATGTGTGGACAGGTACAACAACTGCAAGGACATTCTGAAATATTTGTCGCATCTCGTAGATATGCCATAAAAGTTAAGAATTCTGGAAATAATGCCTACCGTTACCTCCATCCTTCCCCATGTTTCAATGTGAGATAACTACAGGTGTGATGGTTATGTAATACCACTTGTTGTTCCCCTGTCTAGTTTGAAACTTTCATACCTGCCAGGCTACATCTTATGGCTTGAGCTGGCAAGTCCATTAAGCTTGGAATTATAGGACGAAGTCTGGTCAGTGGAAGAGAGTCAGAATTACCATAATCCATATAGTCCACTAAAACTGTGTCTTCAGAAGCATAAGCTGTAACAGCAGCACGATACCAAAGGTTGTCTTCTAGAAAGGAAGATACAGATGTAATGTCTGAGAACACAATTTTACTTTTTTTGACAGGCCAATATAAAAATACATCCATCCCAGAACAGCTCAGGACTACCAGGTGTTGGCTAAGTAGCATTTTGAGAAGCAGTCTATCAGAGCAGCATCATTACATATAATCCCATTTGTTCTGTGCTTCTTTTGGGGACTGAAATGTCAAAGATATACTTATTTCCAACCCTGGGGAAATAGTACTTAGCAACATAAAAACCACAAATTTTCCATTCTATTCTAAATAATCTGAATCCAGTATTAAGAGTTTGCTCAATAAAGGGACATTTTAAATTTGGTACTTTACAGATATCGTTTTTAAATCACTACCAAGCATTATCCACAGCCAAAAACCAAAACCAAAAAACTCTATATGAAACATTTCTGAACATAATTACAAAATGCATCTTTTTGCTAATAAATTTAAGTGACATAACTTAGTATTTGCACTCCATTTTTACCTGTGAACTGGGCACAGCACACATTGCCAGCAGCAGGACGGAAAGATGGACTACTGGGAAATTTGTCACAGTATTCATTAAGAGATGCTTCAAGCTCAGCAAGTTGACCTGATGTTAAAACACATAGGGTTTGGAACACAGCCTGTCTTGCAATCATTATAAAATAATTAAGCTCAAAGCCTGGAAGAACATCTTGTAATCTAATGGAGGTTATTTCAAATGTTTAGCATTGATCAGACTAGGGCTCCTCAATCATTAACATCCAAGAGAGAGCCCTCATGTGTGTCAGGGAACAGACAGGGAAAACCAGTGATGGATTTTTTTGGCTGTCTTGGTTTAGGAAGACAGGTATCTGCTAGGTAAAATTACAATCAGAGGCTCTTTGGCAAAGATTTGGGAAATAGGAATAGCAGTTCTTTACTAGTATGTAATACAAAGCAAACAAACACAAAAAAAACTCCCCCCCCACCAAACAACTACAGCATTAATGACAAACGACAACAGTACCAAGAACCTTGAGGGCTTTGTTTCACAAAACCCAGGGCAGTTTGGTTTCGGTGTCCCTGCAGGATCCTCAGAGCACCAAGCTGGAACAGTGGAAAAGTCCCGGGCTGGTAGCTGGGATGGCAGGGTGTCCCGGCAGGCAGGGGCAGGATGTCCCGGCAGCGCAGGGGGTGCAGGGTCACGCTGCAGCAAGAGGAGCAGCGCCGAAGAAGCCGAAGGCGAGGCAGAATAGCGGCCCAGCTTCTGCTCGGCGTGCTTTGCGGCGGCTGAGATCCTCGAGGAGCGGCCGACACGCGTCTCCCGAACTCCGGAAGCAGAAAAGCACGCAGCTGCCTCAAGCTTTGTCTTTTACCTGCGTTATCTCCCCCTTCCACCTTTTGTCCATCTCTTTGTTTCAGCCAAGCACTCTCAAGTATCCAACACCCGGTCCCCTTGGCAACCCGTGGGGAAAAAATTCCCCAGAGAAAGAAGGAACAAACCCAACCCCCAACATTATCCACCCCGAATTTTTTTCCCATACAAACATATTACATTGAGTTTTAACTATTAAAAATACATATATATATATGCAAATATGGATGCAGCCACATTGTCATGGGTAGTTCACCCCAAAACAAGGTCCCCTTGAGGTATGCATCGGGTCTCTCCATCCTTTTGCATCACCCACCAGGTGCAACCTGGTCCCTGAGCGAAGACAACCCCACGGATGGGATTGTCTTTGCTGGAGGCAGGATTAATCCAAACAGTTTTTCCCAGCATACCTCTCATGTGTACCACTGGAACCTTATCTCCGTCTGTCTTTTGCAAGGGCTCAGATTGGGCAGGACCTGCTCGGTTGGTGGAACCTCGAGTGTTCACCAACCAGGTGGCCTTTGCTAAATTAGTATCCCAATTCTTAAAGGTTCCCCCACCCAGTGCTTTCAAGGTAGTTTTAAGCAGGCCATTGCACCGTTCAACTTTCCCGGCCGCTGGTGCATGATAAGGAATATGGTACACCCACTCAGTGCCATGTTCTCTAGCCCAGGTGCTTATAAGACTATTCCTGAAATGAGTCCCATTGTCCGACTCGATTCTCTCAGGGGTGCCATGTCTCCACAGGACTTGTTTTTCCAGGCCCAGGATGGTGTTCCGGGCAGTAGCATGAGGCACAGGGTAGGTCTCCAACCATCCAGTGGTGGCTTCCACTATGGTTAGCACATAACGCTTGCCCTGGCGGGTTTGGGGAAGGGTGATGTAGTCAATCTGCCAGGCTTCCCCATATTTATATTTGGACCACCGCCCACCATACCATAAGGGCTTCACCCGCTTGGCTTGCTTGATTGCAGCACATGTCTCACAGTCATGGATAACCTGAGAAATACTGTCCATGGTTAAATCCACCCCTCGGTCTCGGGCCCACTTATAGGTGGCATCTCTGCCCTGATGACCCGAGGCATCATGGGCCCATCGGGCTAGGAACAACTCTCCCTTGTGTTGCCAATCTAAATCTATCTTTGACACTTCTATCTTGGCAGCCTGATCTACCTGCTTGTTGTTTTGGTGTTCCTCATTAGCCCGACTCTTGGGAACATGGGCATCTACATGGCGGACTTTCACAGGCAGCTTCTCTACACGAGTGGCAACGTCCTTCCATTCATCAGCAGCCCAGATTGGTTTTCCTCTACGCTGCCAGTTGGCCTTTTTCCACCTTTCCAGCCAGCCCCACAGAGCATTGGCTACCATCCACGAATCAGTGTAGAGGTAGAGCTTTGGCCACTTCTCTCTTTCAGCAATGTCAAGGGCTAATTGAACAGCTTTGAGTTCAGCAAGCTGACTTGATCCCCCGTCTCCTTCAGTGGCTTCTGCAACCTGTCGTGTGGGGCTCCATACGGCTGCTTTCCACTTACGGTTCATTCCCACGATGCGACAGGAACCATCAGTGAAAAGAGCGTAGTGTGTTTCTTCTGCTGGCAGTTGGTTGTATGGAGGAGCTTCTTCAGCTCGTGTCACTTGCTCCTCTTCGTCCGTGAAACCGAAGTTTTCTCCTTCCGGCCAGTTTGTAATTATCTCCAAAATCCCAGGGCGATTTGGGTTTCCAATACGGGCACGCTGTGTGATGAGGGCAGTCCATTTGCTCCATGTGGCATCGGTGGCATGGTGCGTGGAGGGAGCCTTTCCTTTAAACATCCACCCCAGCACTGGTAGTCGGGGTGCCAAGAGGAGTTGTGCTTCTGTGCCAATCACTTCTGAGGCGGCTTGAACTCCTTCATAGGCGGCCAAGATCTCCTTCTCTGTGGGAGTGTAGTTGGCTTCAGATCCTCTGTAACTTCGACTCCAGAATCCCAGTGGTAGGCCTCGGGTCTCCCCTGGCACCTTCTGCCAAAGGCTCCAGGACAAACCGTTGTTCCCGGCTGCAGAATAAAGCACATTCTTCACATCTGGTCCCGTCCTGACTGGGCCAAGGGCTACTGCATGAGCAATCTCCTGCTTGATCTGGGCAAAGGCTTGTTGCTGTTCAGGGCCCCAGTGGAAATTGTTCTTCTTGCGGGTAACCAGGTAGAGAGGGCTCACGATCTGACTGTACTCAGGAATGTGCATCCTCCAAAAACCTATGGCTCCTAGGAAAGCTTGTGTTTCCTTTTTGCTGGTCGGTGGAGACATTGCTGTGATCTTATCAATGACCTCAGTGGGGATCTGCCGCCGTCCATCTTGCCACTTTACTCCCAGGAACTGGATCTCTCTGGCAGGTCCCTTGACTTTGCTCTTCTTGATGGCAAACCCGGCTTTCAGCAAAATCTGGATGATCCTCTCTCCTTTCTCGAACACTTCAGCTGCAGTCTTTCCCCACACAATGATGTCATCAATGTACTGTAGATGTTCCGGAGCCTCACCTTTCTCCAGTGCAGCCTGGATCAGCCCATGGCAGATGGTGGGGCTGTGTTTCCACCCCTGGGGCAGCCGGTTCCAGGTGTACTGCACGCCCCTCCAGGTGAAAGCAAACTGAGGCCTGCATTCTGCAGCCAGAGGAATGGAGAAAAATGCATTGGCAATGTCAATAGTGGCATACCACCTCGCTGCCTTGGACTCCAGCTCGTACTGAAGTTCCAGCATGTCCGGCACAGCAGCGCTCAGCGGTGGAGTCACTTCATTCAATGCACGATAGTCCACAGTCAGTCTCCATTCTCCATCAGACTTGCGCACAGGCCAGATGGGGCTGTTGAAGGGTGAGTGGGTTTTGCTGACCACCCCTTGGCTCTCCAGCTCACGGATCATCTTGTGGATGGGGATCACGGCGTCCCGATTTGTCCGATACTGCCGACGGTGCACTGTCGAGGTGGCAACAGGTACTTGTTGTTCTTCTACCTTCAAGAGTCCCACTGCAGATGGGTTCTCTGATAGTCCCGGCAAGGTGTTCAACTGCTTAATGTTCTCTGTCTCCACAGCAGCTATTCCAAAAGCCCATCTGAGTCCTTTAGGGTCTTTATAATATCCATTCCTGAGGAAGTCTATGCCCAGAATACATGGAGCCTCTGGGCCGGTCACAATCGGAAGTTTCTGCCACTCCTTCCCGGTCAGGCTCACCTCGGCTTCAACCAGAGTCAGTTCCTGTGATCCCCCCGTCACCCCGGCAATGGAAATCGGTTCTGCCCCCACATGTCCTGATGGCATTAGAGTACACTGCGACCCAGTATCTACCAAAGCTTCATATTTTTGTGGCTCTGATGTGCCAGGCCATCGAATCCACACAGTCCAAAAAACCCGATTTTCCCGTGCCTCTTCCTGGCTAGAGGCAGGGCCCCTCTAGCACTGGTTATTATTCCCTTCTTGGACATACATGGTAGAGGTTCCTTCGAGGGAATCTGACACAGCATTCCCACCTCCGTAATACCTGGCAGCTTGCTCATGGGAGGCTGAGGCTACCTTCATTCTAGTGGAACTCCCTCTGTTAGCGTTTCTCTCCTTGAGCTCACGTATCCGTGCTGCCAGGACAGAAGTAGGTTTCCCATGCCACGCTCCCATGTCCTCCCCATGGTCCCGCAGATAAAACCACAGGTCAGCTCGAGGGGTGTACCCTCTCTCTCTTGCTGGGGGATGTTGGGCTCTGATTCTGGGGCCTGTGACTCGCACCGGTGCTACATGGGAACTGTTCCTTCTCATCTCCTCTCTCACCTCCTTTATCTCCTCTTTGAGTTCCTTCACCACCGCAGAGACATGAGCCTGCATTGGGCCACTGATCATACTTTCATAATTTCTGAGCTTGTTGGCAACAGAACCCACTGTCTCTCGGTTATCCTCGGCATTAATTGTTGCGATGAATGTGGCGTATTGGGATGGTCCATGAGTTGCCAGATTCCACAACATGTGCCCTGTGCATTTAACCTTGTCGGGGTCATTATCATGCTGTCCGGTCCTCCCAAAAAGTACTTCCAATACTGCCACTTCTCTCAACTGTTGGATTCCTTCCTCAAGGGTCTTCCATCGCATTCTATTGTTGTGCTCTTGCATTCTGTCTCTGTGGACAAATCTCTCTCTCACACTCATTAGAAGTCGTTCCCAAAGGGGAAGGGGCCTTTGCTCTCTTACAAATATCTGATTTATACCTGAGTCCTGGGTCAAGGGTCCCAAATTCCTTGCTTCAGCACTATCCAGTTGCACACCTGTACCCATAAGGTCCCAGACTCGAAGTAGCCAGGCTGTATAAGCCTCACGTCCTCGTCGTGCAATATCTTTTTGCAGATTACGTAGACTTTCATATGTCAGGGACTCAGTGATGATCTCAACCTGTGGCTCTTCTGTGGGCTGTGAGGACCCTCCTTTCTTACCCTTAATATCAGGATCTGACGATTTCACTTTACACTTCCTTGTTTCCACAGGGGCGACTGCTGCTGGCTGTGGCTGCCCTTGTGGTTCAGCTGGAACCTGGACAGTTGTAACATCTGTGGGTTCCACTGCTGCACCATCAGTCTCTGCCTTCTCGGGGCAGGGGGAGGGTTTTTCATGAGCTGGGGAAATGTACTCCCTCAGCATCTGGCCCATCTCATGTATCTCTTTTACCAGAACCTCAACGCAATCCGGGTGGGTCCTTTCTGAGGCAGGCTGTGGGGCAGAGTCAGGCTCTGGGGTATCATCCCTATTCTGTGGGGTAGGTATCAGGGTGGTTATCCAGGTCAATCTTCCCTTATCTCTGAATGCTAAACAGAATACGCATATTAGCAGCACCAGCCATTGTATGATATCATTAGCATTCAGAGAGGATTTAAACCCTTCAAAAACTGGTGGGGCAGACCCAAAGAGATGGGTAAAGGGTTGGGAAAAAGAAACTTCCCCCGGTGTCATTTCCTCACAGTAGGTACCATTGTTAAAGTAACTCCAAAAACACACAGTTAGTGTACGATAGCCCTGAATCCATGTGCCTGCCTTCCAGAGGAAATTAAAAATCCATGAGTTCTTCACCTTATTAAGCCATAAAATAAACTGGATGACAGTCACAGTAGCCTTAGTTATAGGGCCCATGTTTAGATAAGGGCCTGCAAATGGAAGGAATACAGCCACAACCACATGCCACCCAAACCAGGCTAAGTTAGACCACATGATGCAGCCTAATGAGGTTTTTATATCCAACGCACACAAAAGAAAGTACTAGGTTAGTTAAGAACTGCTATTTCTCTTCCCTTTTCTTTTCTCAGTGCCCTCAAGCCCCACACTTGGGCGCCAAAATCTGTCTTGGTTTAGGAAGACAGGTATCTGCTAGGTAAAATTACAATCAGAGGCTTTTTGGCAAAGATTTGGGAAATAGGAATAGCAGTTCTTTACTAGTATGTAATACAAAGCAAACAAACACAAAAAAAACTCCCCCCCCACCAAACAACTACAGCATTAATGACAAACGACAACAGTACCAAGAACCTTGAGGGCTTTGTTTCACAAAACCCAGGGCAGTTTGGTTTCGGTGTCCCTGCAGGATCCTCAGAGCACCAAGCTGGAACAGTGGAAAAGTCCCGGGCTGGTAGCTGGGATGGCAGGGTGTCCCGGCAGGCAGGGGCAGGATGTCCCGGCAGCGCAGGGAGTGCAGGGTCACGCTGCAGCAAGAGGAGCAGCGCCGAAGAAGCTGAAGACGAGGCAGAATAGCGGCCCAGCTTCTGCTCGGCGTGCTTTGCGGCGGCTGAGATCCTCGAGGAGCGGCCGACACGCGTCTCCCGAACTCCGGAAGCAGAAAAGCACGCAGCTGCCTCAAGCTTTGTCTTTTACCTGCGTTATCTCCCCCTTCCACCTTTTGTCCATCTCTTTGTTTCAGCCAAGCACTCTCAAGTATCCAACACCCGGTCCCCTTGGCAACCCGTGGGGAAAAAATTCCCCAGAGAAAGAAGGAACAAACCCAACCCCCAACATTGGCAAAGTGACAAAGTTGATGCCAGTGCAAATTGAAAGCAAGCTAGTGGAGGCATGCCAAGAAGAAACCAAGGAAGACAGCTCTTCCAACAACAGGCAGATGATGAGGTAGGCCACTTCTTCCCAAAGGACACAATTTGCTACTGATTACCCAGAATTAAAAGGCTGCACATGGACACAGATGAAAAAATCACCTTCCTCCAGCCACTGCGTACCAAAGAGAAAAATGCCATACTAGGAATTCTACATCCCATTTCTAGCCCATCACTTACGGGCATTTTGCATCCGCTGACAAAAAAAGGTGTCAGGATTTTTAATGTGAGAAACCACACCAGAAAATTCATCTCCGATACTTAAAGAGACAAACTTGGCAACTGAATCAGCACAGTGAGAGGAGTCTTCATCCTCGGGGAATTTTTTTGCACTTCCCTTCGAATGGTTTTCTGATACTGCACATAAAAAAGAAAAAAAGGTTGCCAGTCAAAAGCTAGCTGACTTTGAAAATATAAACATACTGGAATAGTTTATTCTTTCTATTGATACTTTGGATTTTGATAGCTCCTGTCCTATTATGAAATTAATGCTCACATAATAACCACTATACAAATGTTATGTACTATATAAATATATATGAGCTAATGCCAGTAGTGACCTGAAGGCAGCTCCATTAGCCAACATTTTTAAGTCTGAAGTGATGCTAGTGAGCAGCTAGAATATTATGCAACCCAGAAGGACTTAAAATTCCCCAAGTTCAGTTTGATTTGCTTGCTTACCGTTTGGAGAGTCTCCTTTGGCATCACATCCTGAAGTTAAAGGAGGCTTCATTTCTAAGGGAACTTTATTTAGGCAGTCTTCTAAAATACAGATACAAGAATAAATGATTTATCATACAAAATAGCCATCAGCTAGTTTCACTTCAGAACCACCCCCTGAGCCAGATCTATATCCCTATCACAAGGTGAGCATGTTCTACTTATTTGTTCAGCACTTAGTGTTTAAAATGCAAAACAAAGGTAATTTCAGAGCAGCTCAACTACTTGAGTTCTCTGAGCACATTCACAGCTCCAAGACTGTCTGACTTCATAAAATGAGCAAAGCAGTAACAATCAACATTTACCTGCAGCCCCTAAAGACTGTGGGCTGAAAAACTGATCATAGCTTTTCAGACACAAGGATTCGTAACTTACCTCATTATTTAAAATACTGAGTACGGAATGATTTAGTTGAGATGTCTTTGTAAATTCGGGTTTCTCAGCTATTACATACTCCATACCTGATGCATGAAGCCGTAGTCCTAACTTTCAATACCATTATGTTGCTTTGATTTTTTTAGTTTTCTGATGTTTGCATTTTTGTAGTGGAGTTTCTCACGTTTCATGTAAGCTTAGCAAGGTATTTCAGGCACTGACATTTTATGGAAAGGTGAAATAAAGTAGAATTGAAAAAAAAAAGTCAAGGGAGTGGTTGGGAAAGGGACAAGAGGGAGGAGGGCAAAAGAAAAAGCACTCATCTTTTACAGGTGTTGGGGAGGGCTGTTTATTGTGGTAGGATTTTTACCCACACAATCAAGCACTTACGAGAATCTGGAAGAACATCATCTACAGCAAAACTCAACCTCACTTCCTCCTGTAATATATCAACACCAGTTAGTGAATAGCGCTTTCTCATGAGCTGTGGAAAACAAAGCTGGCAATGCCTACATCACATCCTTCTCCTTTTGGAACATAATGGGAAAAGAAACACTTAATGGACTGGAAATAATTATAATTGGAACAAGAGGGGATAGTAGATTATTTCCCCCTAAGTGACTAAATAATTAAGGCCTTCAGAAATATTGCCTTGCATATTAAAGCTGCTTCAAGTGGGGCTTGAAGTGCAATCAATTCAACTACCTTCTGCACTCTCTTCCAAAGAACTGGCAAATTAAGGTAAAAATAAAGAATCCCCAGAAGTTGAACTACCCTATTTAAAAGAAGTACAAGTTATGTTTAATATGAAGCTGTTCAGCTGTAGCTCCTTAGAGTAAGGAAGTTCAAGAAACTCTGCAAAGATACACTGAACATCAATGAAGAACAAGACTCACACATTCTCCCGGAGACTCACACATTCACCTCCTCACACCTGTTTTACAGGACAACTCAGCTAAAATTCCTAGTTATAACACTCTCATAAATGAGAAGAAAAGAATTCCACCTGCTTTCCTGTAACCTTAACACCCCAGAGTAGATTAGAGCTGCTGCTTTATCTGCTGGCATCCATTTTTAAAAAGTCTAATTTAATGTAACGCACCTTAATATCATTCAACATGCAATCTGAGCTCTCTTCTACAGAACTTCTGAGAGCTTCAAAAGGTGAACAAGATAAAAAAGCCCCTTTCATTCTTTGAAAATAAAGTGACTGCAAATTTTTTATTCATATTGTGCAACCATTTGGTAAAAGGGCCCTCACCATCAGTTGATCAGTTTCATTAGAACCCAGTCACAAGCACACACACAACAGGAACTAACAGGATGAGCTAACAGAAGTCCCATGACATGTAGCTTCCTTTCTAAATTCCTTCAAAAAGTTAAACAGATGAATAAGCTACTTCAAAGAAGTACATGACAAAGGAGTTCTACAGGCTAGTTGGAGGTTTGCAAACTTATTCACCTTCATAGATGTGATCCCAAGAAAACACAAAGAAAAATCAAATCCTGCAGAAGAGTTCATAGGAAAACTGGAAGAAATGTTTGGCTCAAAGTAAGATCAAGAGATTTCAACACATTACAAAGGAGAACTGTGTCATCTAGTTCCTTCCACAGCAAAGAACAACAGCTTACCTGCATCTGTTACTGTAAAATACATTAAATGTATTTCTCTAATAAATGTCCAAGGCTCTAGGTCAGCTCATGATTTTGTCACAGAAACAAGACACCAGAAGTTTTCTGAATTGGACACAATACATCTGTATTCTAAGTGCTTCTAAGAGCTCTAGAAGTAACAATTTTCTGAATGCGTCCCCCAGTAACTTTTCGTTTGAAGCACTGATCTTTCTAAAAGGAGGAACTTGTTCATTTCCCATACAGGTTAAATGAAGCACACTGTCACTCACTCACAGCAGATCCATTCAAGACATAGTCAAAATCGTATTCCATACCTTAAGACAAACTTCTGTCTTGGATTTGCTATTACTTAAACTGTAATCAAAGAAAAACATGTCAACTTGAAGAACCAAAGACTGACAAGTAGCATTAATAATACAATCTACTTGCAAACAGATAAAAGGCTGTGTTCATAGTATGTGATTTTTGCCACCCCTTATTCCTCATTCACTATAATGCAGAATTACAAATAAGGTAATATGTAATAATGACAGGCATAAGATAATGCAGTTCTAGCCTAAGAATAAGCAGGACATTTTACTGTAACAGTGCCTTCCCATGGTCATTTATGTTGTAGTGGAAAGGACGTGGTCTTTCTGTGAAGATTATTTGGCAGAATTTCCAACAAACTTACTTCTGTTTAATGGGATCACAAACTACTCTGTGTGTTGGCCAGTCTTTTTTCTGACAATCTGCAGAGCAATAGTATGTTTGCAGATACTGTGAACATCTGAACTTCCCTAGAACAAACAAAAAAGATGAGAAGTCTGAGCAAAACACGTGTTGGAAGGAACAACTGTTTAAATAACTGCTTTACAAAAACAACTTCCCTGCAATTCTAAGCAAATAAAAATAGGCATTTGTATTCACATACAGCTATCAGACATTGTTGCCCCAAATGTCCCAAATTCCTTCTACTTCTTTTTTCAAGGAAAAAAACCCACCACTTTTGATAAGGAAATGCTGTCTTCTGCTTGTCAGTTCTGTTACTCCAACTATGTTCTGAACAGTCTGTACTTGTGTCTGAGAGTTAAAAATATACATCCATTTAAAGACATTCCTGAGCAAACCTGATCTAGTTTCACTGATAAATGTACAGTATGTCACAGACTACAGGACAGCACTTACCAAACAGACCACGACGACGGCAAGTGCCCCCTTTACGGGGTGGTACTAATAAACTCAAGAAACTCTTATCACAGCGAACAGAAAAGGCACCCTTGGAATATTGCCATTTCTTTGGCTTCCCATTTATCCAATTAGAATGTGACACCTGTGGAAGAAAAACTCGAAGTCATTCTTACTGGAAAGAAGCTGCCCGTTGGGGTAGAAATATTCTAATACACAAAAATATGACAACAAAAGGAGACAAAACTTCTAAGTTCTAGAAGGAGAAATACATGCTGGTAATTCCTTCTATCTAGAAATGCTCAGAACACTTGGGGCAACTATAAAGTGAAATAACTCACAGTATTTTCTTTATCAGATGCAGCTATGCAGTTCTCTCTACCAGTTCTGTCTTCCATAGAACTTCCTAGAAGCAGAAGTATTTGCAAAAGGGATCTGTTTAACAATGCTAACACATGCCTATGTTAAGGAATATTTGCAGGAAGAAACAAGGCTCTTGGCTACTCCTACTATTCTGCCAGCCCATTTGAGTGAATGGAGATGCCTGGACCATGACACACTCTGGAAGTCACTTGTTTTCATTCTGATACCACATTTGTTCAGTAATGCAATCAGTGGTATTACTAAAACAACAGTTTCACCTTTTGTGCTTATCACTCAAGACTGAGAAACAAAACACTCTGAAAGCAGAGATTCTGACTTTCCAGTGAGTGCCTTATAAACCCTCTGACTTTTTCTTTACCAAACAATTTTTAGGAGACATTCAGCTAAGCCTGCATATCAGTATAGTAGGAACTCTCTTTATAAGTGGGCAACTCATCCAGCTACAAAGAATTTGTTTCTGTTCTAGGCTACACATGCCATTCACATCTTGTCCCAGCCTGGCAGGCCTGTCGAAGGTCTCCACTGAGACAGCACAAAGCTTACATGGCCTTTTTTTTCCCCGCCTGGAAGCAAGTTAATCCTGTAAACTCTGCCTGAACTATAACTCTTGCCTGACATGAAATCAAACTCCATGAGCTCTCCAGACCTAAGGTGTTTTTACATAAAGCTAGTTCAGATCTCCCAAAGTGAAGCCTTCCCCTCTCCCCAGCTTGGAGTAAGAGACCATGGATCAGACAGTACTGAGGCACTTAAGAAGCAAGAAACATTGCTGAAGGAACTCCAACTCCCACATATCAGTCCAAATTCCCTAACACTTCAATTATCCTGGTGGGTTTTTTTAGTTTCTGAGACATTTCAGCAGGCAGAAGTTTGGATAATTAGTAGCTGTATTTATAAGCTATACTCATACTAATGATGTGCATCAATAATAAAGCATATACACAATCACAGAAGAATAAAATCAAGATACCTCTGTCAAGCTTAGGACAAAGTCTCTCGTTATTGCACTTGTGCTGCTGTTAAAACTTTCTGTACTGTTTCTACATTTGCCAAAAACACCCTCTACTGTTTGCTTACAAAATATTGGATTTTGTTAGATATTTCAGAAACTCAGCCTCAAAACTAAAAGTTTTCAACAGTAAGTTTGTACCTGTGACCCTGCTGCTTAAATCTGCATCTGCAACTTCATTATGTTGAAGATTAAGTGGTTCTGCCATCATGTAAAGGTTACCATTAGAGTATAACCAAAGGTGGCTGTCAGCCAGGTAACTGCAAAAGCATGGATTTAAAGATTAATTCAGGTAGGCACACAAATGAAAGCATTTTTGGGTCATATTCTGAAGATATATTTAAGCATTCACTTTGGAAGGCTAATTCTCTACCATCTATTTCTTCTATTTGCACAGCAAAACACTTTCTGCATTAAAGAACTCAACAATGAATACTGCAGATTGATGAAAATTCCTTTAGGAGAGGATCACACCGACAAACGGGAGTGACCATCAATACCTGCAGGCGAAGCTCGCTGTGTCACTGGAGGAGACACCTCGCTGTGCTTCTGTTAAAGAAGTTTTTAGTAACGAAAAGCACAGGCTGCACTCCTGGGCTCCTCAAGCCCGGGAGCCTGAGGGGAGGCACTGCCCGAGGGGAAGCAGTGCCCTGGGCTCTGCTGAAAGGTGTCTTCAGCACCTGCCTTCCAAATGCTAAGACGCAATATAATTGTTTTAAGTGAAAAGTATAGGAGAAAACAAACCAAAACGAAGCTGCTAATAAAGCAGAGTAGTCTTCGAAGCGACGCTGCGAACCAACTCCACCAGTAACGCGCTTTCAACAACGGCAACTAATTAAACAGGTGCTATTAAAATTAAGTCATTTTGAATAACTCAGAATAAAATTAGACAGCCCCGTCCCACGGCCTCCAGCCAAGCTCGCAGCCACCGCGCCACCTCCGGTCCTCTCTCCCTTCAGCAAAGCGCACACCCCGGGCCGGCCCCGGCTCCTTTCCCGGGGGAAAGCGAAGAGACCACCGCCCGCCCCTCTCTCCCCGCAGAGCAGCGCTCACCCCGGGCCGGCCCCTGCCCCTGTATCCCCGCAGAGCAGCGCTCACCCCGGGCCGGCCCCTGCCCCTGTATCCCCGCAGAGCAGCGCTCACCCCGGGCCGGCCCCTGCCCCTGTATCCCCGCAGAGCAGCGCTCACCCCGGGCCGGCCCCTGCCCCTGTATCCCCGCAGAGCAGCGCTCACCCCGGGCCGGCCCCTGCCCCTGTATCCCCGCAGAGCAGCGCTCACCCCGGGCCGGCCCCTGCCCCTGTATCCCCGCAGAGCAGCGCTCACCCCGGCCCGGCCCCTGCCCCTGTATCCCCGCAGAGCAGCGCTCACCCCGGGCCGGCCCCTGCCCCTGTATCCCCGCAGAGCAGCGCTCACCCCGGGCCGGCCCCTGCCCCTGTATCCCCGCAGAGCAGCGCTCACCCCGGTCTCCTCCCCGCCGTCCGTGCCGCCCCACGCGGGCAGCAGGGCCGGCCGCTCACTCGAGGCGCACGGGCGGGAAGAGAGGAAGCAGCCGCCCCCGGAGGCCAGGCCCGTCTCCAGCCGGGGCCGGCGGGTCCGGGCCGCCCATCCCGCCCCGCCCAGGCGGGACCCCGACCCTCAGGGGCGGAGCGGGGCGTGTGCTGCCCGGCCGCTCGCTGCGCCGCCATCGCGGCCCGGGAGGAGGGAGGAAGGTCGGAGGGGTCTTCTACTAATCCAGGTTACTTCAAGCTCCGTTCGGCCTGGCCTTGAGCCCTTCCAGGAATGGGGCATCCACAACTTCTCTAGGCAACCTGTGCCAGCACTTCGCAAAGGGTTTCTTCCCAATGTCTAATCTAAACCCGTCCTCTCTCAGTTTGAAGCCATTTTCCCGAGTCCGATGACAACGTGCCCTTGTAAAAAGTCCCTCTTCAACTCTCTTGTACCTTTAGGTACTGGAAGGTGCTCTGAGGTCTCCCCAGAGACTTCTCCAGGATGAACAACTCCAGTTCCCAGCCTGACCCTATAGCTGAGGCGCTCCAGGCCTCTGAGCATTCTTGTGGGCATAATTACCCACAGCTGAACCAGTAACACAAGTTTATTTCATACAAGTTCAGGAAATGGCTGTGGGAGCTATGCAAAAAGCTGAGATTTGATACATAAAATTGATGCATTTGTATTTTAAAGTATTTGAATTTTGCCCTGCAGCCGAGAACGTACATCACTTCATCTCCCATTTCCAACCTATTCTCATTTTCCTTTGTCCTTTTTTCCTCTTTCTCTTCTGTACAAGGTGTTTTTCCCTTTTCTTCAACTTTTGTTTCCCACCTCCATGTCTCTATCTTCATGGGAAAATACACTTCATCCTCAAGACTGCTGCAGGTTTATGCTGCTAGTCAGACGTGATCTCAGGTGTTCCCAATGCCGTGCAATTAAGCTTTCACCAAAAACTAAATTAATCTGATCTATTTTAGTGCCTAAATTGTTGTACTTATTATTGAAGTGGAGAAAATCACTGATGGATTTTATTGTTACATGTTCTGTACAGCAGGGAATAATTATCTCTGTTCACAGAGAAGTAGCTGAAGCACGGCTATTTTGCCTTAAGTCATTTGGCATCTGGCTGTGACAGTGTTTCAGTCTAAATCATCTGTATTTAAGTCTAGGATCCTGTCTGCTAAACTAAGCATTCTCAAAAGTGAAAAACACATCTGAGGACTGCTGAGTTTTCTCTCAGTGCTTTAGATACCACCTACTAAAGTCAGAAGAAAGGCTTCTCCTGGCTTACATGAACCTCCAGCCCCTAGCTCTAGCCTGAGCAGAAGCTGGGTGGATCAGAGGCTGCTCTTACAATGAGAAGGAAAATTAGGTGGGATTTGGTGGGATGTGGTGGGATTTCAAGAAATCCACTTGCCAAAGCACTCAGCATTGCATATCAGAGTAGGCACACTTGTTATGTGGGAGATTGCGAGGAGACAGGGCAATCATGATCATACCGCCTTCATCATCTCCCTGCCCCTTGTCCCTCTGTCCCTAAGATTAGCCCAGTAATCTTCATGCCTAGGAAGAACTAAGAAATAAGGCACTAAGAAGTACTTCTCTGTCATTCAAACCTCTTTAAAAAAAATAAATTCAAAAAATTTAGGCTTTCTTGTAGCTTAAAACAGCACCCTGTCCAGCTGAATCTTAAAATTGCCCAGTGCTGGGGAATCCACCACTTTCTTGGGGAGATTTTTCCAATGGCTGATTTTTCCTATTGCGAAGCATTTTACTCCTGTGTCTAACTGGAATCTCCCCAGAAGTGATTTGAATCCATTATCCTTTGTCTTTTCCATGGGAGTCCATATAAAAAAAGGATTTTCCACCTTCTCTGTAGCCACCCTTTAAATACTGGGATGTGGTGCTAAAGCTTTCCCTGAGCCTTCTCTTCTGACAGCTGAGCAAGAACATTTCTCTCAGCTGTTCTTTCTATGTCAAGCTTCTCAAACCTTGATGTTCTTATTTTTGGCTCCTTTTGGGCCAAATTTTGGACATTTTTGACATTTTTGATCTTTTTTATCATTTTGGGTGGTTTTGGCTCCTTTTGGGTCAATTTTGGACAATTTTGACTCATTTTTGAATATTTTTGGGTCATTTTTCGGCCATTTTGGGTCAATTTTGGGTCAATTTTGAACGACTTTGTGTCTTTTCATCATTTTTGGTACATTTTGGTTCATTTTGGGTCAATTTTGACGATTTCTGTGACTTTTTCTCTCCCCTCCCCTCCTGCCGCAGAGGAGGCGCCGGAGCTGGAGCTGCCCCTCCCCCCATGTGAGGAAATGGGGGGAAATCCCTCGGATTTGGGTAAAAAATGGGGAAATTGGAGAAATTTGGGTGGAAATTTGGGAAATTTCGGGGGGACATGGGAAATTTTAGAGGATTTGGGGTAATTTGGGGAAAAATTGGAGTCAAAAATGGGGAAATTTGGAGAAATTTTGGGGGAAAATTGTAAATTTTGGAAAATTTGGGCCAAAAACTGGGAAATTTCTGAAAAATTCTGGAAATTTTGGTGGAAATTTGGGAAATTTGGGGGGAAATGGGAAATTTTAGAGGATTTTGGGAGCTTTTGGGAAATTTTGGTGGAAATTTGGGAAACTCGGGTCAAAAATGGAGAAATTTGGAAAGGGTTTTTTTGGAAAATAGGGAATTCTGGGAAATTTGGGTCAAAACTGGTGAAATTTGGGAAAAATTTCAGAAAATTTGGGAAAATTTGGGTCCAAAATTGAGAAAATTTAGGGAAAAATTTGGGGAAAAATCAGGAATTTGGGGGGAAAATTTGGGGAATTTTGGGATAATTTGGGGGAATTTTGGTGGTTTTAGGTAATTTAGGGAAATTTTAGGGAAAATTGGGGATTTTTGGGGAAATTTGGAAGATTTGGGGGAATTTTAATAGATTTGGGGAGATTATTTGAGGAATTTTTGGGAATTGGGACATTTTGGGGAAATTTTGGAGATTTTTGGGAAAATTTTGGGAATTTTGGGGAAATTTTGGAACAATTTTGAGGGATTTTGGAAAGTTTTCAGGAAAATCGGGAATTTCCGGGGAAATTTGGAGGATTTGGGGGAAATTTTGGAGAATTTTTATGGATTTTGGGAGATTTTTGGGAATTTGGTGAAATTTGGTGATTTGGGCTTTTTTCGGGGATTTTGGGGGAAAATTTTGGGGGATTTCAGGAAAATCAGGAAAATGTCTGGAAATTTGAGGGATTTTGAGAAAATTTTGGGGAAATTTTGGGATTTTTTGGGAATTTTTCGCTAATTCTGCCTCTCCCCCTCCTCAGAGCTTTTGCTGGAGCCGCTGGAGGAGGAGCCCACGTTGAGGCGGGGCCTAAAACGGAAGTGAGAGGAGCCAGAGCCCCAAACGAGACTCGGGGGCGAGGCCAAGACCAACGATGGGGCGAAATTCCCAAAGAAATCGTAAAAATACTGAGAAATTCTGGAGAGAATGTATAAAACGGTGAAAAAAACCAACATGGCGGCCAACAGTGGGTGGGGCTTAAACCGGAAGAGGGCGCGGCCTAAGCAGAACTTGAGTCGGGGCAGGACCAAAAACCAAAAATGGGGAGAAATTCCACAAAAAAAATTTGGGAAACTTTAAAGGAAAACTGAGATAGAGAAAGAAAAAACCCAAATGGCGGCCGGGTGGGCGGGGCTTAAACCAGAAGTGTGTGCGTGTAAACAGGAAATGGGTGGGGCTTCGAACCGGAAGTGGGCGGAGAAATCCGGACGTTGAGATTCTGGCAATTTTAATTGTCCCTAATGAGTGGGAGGAGCTTCAACAGGAATTTGGCGGCGTGAAATCCGGACGTGGGCGTGGTTTAAAAAGGACATGACACCGTTTAAACACAAAATGAGCTCAGGGTGAGAATGTCAAGAAGGGGGCATGTCCTGATGATGTCACGACTTCTCTCCCTCATTACCATCCCGCCCCTTCCGGCCCCGCCCCCCGAGGTCGTCCCGGAAGTTCCGGAGCCACCGACGCTCGATCTCAGGAGGTGAAATCCTGAAATTTTGAGGGCGAGATTTGGGAATTTGGGGAAATTTGTGGGATTTTTGGGGATTGTTCCAAGTTTCTTGGGATTTGGGGGAGAATTTTGGGATTTTTTGGAGATCTTTTGGGGGGGTCGGTGAAAATTTGTTGGAATTTTGTCAAAATTGTTTTAAAATTTGTCCAAAATTCATCAAAATTTTGGGAAAAAATCGGGAAAATTTGGGGGGAAAATTGTGAAGAAAAAAATTTGTAGAAATTTGGTAAAAAAATTGAATCAAAATTCTTCAAAAATTCATCCCAAAACCATCAAAACTCTGGGAAAACTCGGGGAAAAATTCGGGAATTTTTTCCTGATTTTCCAGGAATATTTTAGGGAATGTTTTGTTAAACTTTTTCGGGATGATTTTGGTCAAGTTCAGTTCTGGTGTTTTTGGAGAAATTTTTCGCGATTTTTTGAGTCAGAACTTTGGATCAATTTTTAACAAATTTTTAAAAACAAATTATTGAAATTTAATGAAATTTGAATTAAATTTTTCCCATATTTTGGCCAAAATTCCTCCAAACTTTGCCTGATTTTCCTGATTTTTTTAATTACAATGTTTTAATTTTGGGGGGAATTTTTTGGGAACTTTCGCAGTTTTTCGGGGAATTTTGGGAATTTTTCCCCAAATTTCTCCTCCTCCCCCTCCCAGGCTGCTCCTTGACCACGCCCAGCCCCCGGAAGGGGCGGAGCTTGGCGCCATCCTCAGCCGGATTGGCCACGCCCCCTGGTGGCCGAGCTTGGGTGGGCTTTGGCCACGCCCCTTTCTCCTAAACCACGCCCACTTCCCCTTCAACCATGCTTTAAGCCCCACCTCTTCATTTCCCTCCACATTATCCCCCACCCACTTTACGCCACGCCCACTTGTCATTCAAGCCCCGCCCACTGAAGCCCCGCCCACTTTCCTCAACCCGATTTTACGCCCACTCCCGTTTGGCCACACCCATTTAAGCCCCACCCCTTTACCTTTAAGCCTCGCCTATTTCCACTTTAAGCCCCGCTCACACAAGCCCCACCCACTTTCATTATCCCTGCTATAACCCCACCCCTTTAAGCTCCTCCCACTTCACTTCCCACTTACATTCTGCCCACTGAAGCCCCGCCCCCTTTCCCCCAGACCTCGGTGCCGCTCATTGGCTGCAAGTGGAGCAGCCCCGCCCCTACGGCCCAATCAGCATCAAGCTCCCCCCACGGCGTCAATAAACCATGCCCACATGGCCGGAAATGGAGTTGTGAAGCTCGGGGGGCTGCCCTCGAGGGGCTGCGGGAAGCGGCGGGGGCTGGGCTCAGCCCCACACGGCGCCAGAGGAGCCCGTTCAGCAGCCGGGCGGGGAAATGCCCATTGGTGGCAGCGTCCCCCTCGAGCCCAAGGCTCGGCAGCGCTGCCGTTGCCCCAGAGCCGCTCCCGCCCGCACAGCGGCAGCTGCTGCGCTCCGGCCGCGCTCTGACTCTCTCCGTTTCTCGGTCTCCTGGCCCAAAAGCAGCGCCGGCATCCTGGCTTTGCAAGGCCGGAGCCAAGGCCGCGTCCCCCGCACGGCATTTCCCCAAGGCAGAAGCCGCCGGGTCGCTCCGAGGGACGCCGCGCTTAGGGTGGATCCCTGCTCCGGGTTAGTTTGGGGGACCGGAGGCAGGGGGAATGGCGAACAGCAGCAGAGCGAAGGGAGCGGGGATGGGATAGGATGGGGCGGGAGGGGATGGACGAGTGGTTTAGGGTCCGTAGGGTGGAGGTGTCGGACTCTGAGGTGCCGTCCTGACCCGTGGCAGGTGTGAGAAACCGCCTTGCTTGGTGGGAGGGCAGGACTGGATTCGTGTTGTTTGAGGGCGGGGAGGGGATGTTGATTTTCTTTCGTTCTTTCTGCGGCCAAAACCTCGCCGGGCACTGGGCGGGGTTGGCTTTGGGGGGCGCGGGGACGCGAGGCTTCGAGGGAATTTCCCCGAGGCTCGGGGCTGCTAAAGCTCCCCCCCGGGGCGGACGTTGCGGCTCCCGCACCCAGCACCCCGGGGACGCGTGCCACCCAGCGGCACCGGGGACACCCGGCGCTGTCCGGGTGCTGCTTCTCGCTGAACCTCAACCCTCTGCCTCTTCTCCCTGCAGCATCTGCCCCGTGCATTTTCTGCCTCCACGTGAGCCCTGCCCAGCGCCGAGGCCATGGCGAGCCCCAGCCCCGTGCTCGAGGCTCAGGAGCAATCCAGCTCCAGCCAGGAGCAGCAGCAGCAGCAGCAGCGCCGCGAGGAGCCCAACCTGCTGTGGCTGGTCAATCTCACGGGCGCCGACCTCGGCCTGCCTCCCATCTCCGAGGATCCCAATGATCGCTGCAGCATCTGGGAGAACCTGGTGAGCCTGGTGGACTTCCAGAGCCCGGGTTTTCCCCTGACCTCTGAGGAGCTCTGCGACTTCCTCGACATTCCCAGCACGGCCGCGTCATCCTCCTCCGCCTCCAGCGCAGGCGAGGTGACTGCGTCCCTGCCCCAGACCGTGCCCAGGTCCCCTCCGGCCGCCGAGGACGTCGACTACAAAACCAACCCGCACATCAGGCCGCCCTATTCCTACGCCACCCTCATCTGCACGGCCATGGAAGCCAGCGGGAAGCCCAAGCTCACCCTGGCCGCCATCTGCAAGTGGATCCGCGACAACTTCAGCTACTTCTGCCGCGCTCATCCCAGCTGGCAGGTAGGAGCCTTTGGCAGGACTTCAACCCTGGGGTTTGTTCTCTTTTGCATCTAGAGCGCCATCCGGAACAACCTGTGCGTCAACAAGCGCTTCGTCAAAGTTCCCTGGGACAAGGGGGAGCCGGGCAGAGGCGCCTATTGGAAGTTTCACCCTCAATACACCAAGTGGCCCAAGAGCAGCAGCTCCGAGGGCCGCGGGGCGTTTCCAGAGCAAATCCCGCCAGCCTCCAGCAAGCGAGCCCAGCCAGCAGCTCAGCGTGCGCCCAGCCCGGCCCATGGCAGCCTCGAGGTGGGCGCGGAGCTGCAGCAGCCGCTCCATGTTCGAGGAGTTTGGGAGCAACCTCTACAGCGATCCCATGGGGAACGAGGAGGGGCAGCAGGTCCCAGAGCAGTTCCCACAGCAGGTCCCGGAGCAGTTCCCGCAGCAGCTCCCGCAGCAGGTCCCGGAGCAGTTTCTAGAACAGTTCCCAGAACAGGTCCCGAAGCAGTTCCCAGAACAGTTCCCAGAGCAGTTCCCGGAGCAGTTCCCGGAGCAGTTCCCGGAGCAGTTCCCAGAGCAGGTCCTGGAGCAGTTCCCGGAACAGTTCCCGGAGCAGTTCCCAGAGCAGGTCCCGGAGCAGTTCCCAGAACAGTTCCCGGAGCAGTTTCCAGAAGAGTTCCCAGAGCAGGTCCCGGAGCAGTTCCCGGAACAGTTCCCGGAGCAGTTCCCAGAGCAGGTCCCGGAGCAGTTCCCAGAACAGTTCCCGGAGCAGTTCCCAGAGCCCTGCCCCACAGCCCTGGTGGCCGAGGCTTCTTGCCTGCCCAGCGATGCCCCGGGCGACCCCGAGGAGCCGCACGAGCTGACCGCACTGATGGGCAGCATTGACTGGGAGGCTCTGCTCAGCCCCTCCCTGGAGCAAGATTTCCTCGCTCTCGACAACCTGGAGCTGCCACCTTCCACCCTGGCTGAAGTGTTGCCCCTGTGCCCGGCAGGGGAGCAAGAGCAGCAGCAAATCCCCGCCGAGCCCGGCCTCACCACGCCGGGCTTGGATGAAAACCTGACGGCCGCGGCTTTCCTGGAGGTTGCCTGGAACGAGGAGACACCGGAGAATCTCCTCCCCAGCTGCAGCTTCCTGGAGCAAGGGGCTGAAAACATCCAGGCCTCGCTGCCCAACATGGATGTCATGGACTTTGTGGTCGACCCCTTTAAATCTTTCGTAGAGATGGGCGATTAGACTACATTAGATAGGATAGGATAGGATAGGATAGGATAGGATAGGATAGGATAGGATAGGATAGGATAGGATAAGATAAGATAAGATAAGATAAGATAAGATAAGATGCTGCTTCCCCTCCTGGGTGGGACCCGGGGGGTGGGGGGGAGACAGGACCTGAACAGTGCCCCCCTGTCCCCGCTGTGCCTCCCCCATCCCCGCTGTGCCCAGCCCCCCAGTGCCCCCCCCCCATACCTCCCAGCGCCCCCTGCCCGCCCCAGGCCCCTCCTGACCCCCTCAATGCCCCCCTGCTCTGCCCCCCTCACCTCCCCAGCGCCCCCCTGCCCTGTCCCCCACCCCTCCCAGCTCGGCCCCCTTGGTAATGCATAATCTGAGGGGCTAGCCTGAGTTTTGAGATGCAAAGGGTCCTGTTTTGAGTCGTGGGCCCGCGCACCGGATGTGTGTGTGTGTATTGCGGGCAGATCTGTGTCTGCTTGGCGATCCCGAGGTTTTGTGATCATGAATCAATTTTGTACCGTTTGTGCTGCGGTTTGTGAAAGCTTGTAGAGCAGTCGTTTCTGTTTGTGTAATTTTGGAATCTGCTACTAATCTCTAATCTCTGTGTTTTTGGAAATTCTGCAACATGGAAGAGATTTTAAAACCCCCGCTCATTGGCGGAGAGATACCTCTGTCTGAGAAGGAGAAGGGATTTGGGAAGGCTGTGGCGTCTCACGGGAAGGCTGTGTGCTAGTTTTGATCGTTTAACTGATAGTGTGACTTCAATCAGTTTGTTGTTCAGTAGAAAAGCCCCCTGAGTGAATAAACTGTTTGTAGAGAAAAAAAAAAAAAAAAAGGAAAAAAAAAGGAACAAAACAGGCAAGGAGGTTTTTTCCCCTCTCTTTCTATCTATGCCTGACATAGCTGGTGATCAAGGGTACTTAGTGTCACCTTGGTAGTCAGACAACAGGCTGAACTCACAGCCTAAGGCTATGTTTCCCAGCTCTTTGTAAAACGCCCAGGGATTTTTGGCAAGTGGAAGTTTGCAATTGCCAGTGTGTGATAATATCTTCAAAGTGCTGTAGTCCTTGGCTGCAACTGCAGAAGAGCGAAGGGGGAGTGTGGGATCGAGCCCCGCCCCCCCTTTCCTGCAGGAGGGTCTGTGCTGTGTCCCGGCCGAAGTCTGTAGGATTTTAAGAATGTATTCAGAGTCATAGAGGATCTCCCCCCCACCTTGGCTGCTTCCTTTGCGAGCCTAAAACTGTGCCTGACTGATTGGAAAAGTTTTCGTTTGTCTGTTTTTGCTTTTCGTTTGTTTGCTTTAATAAAAAGACGTTTATCCTTTTCTTAACCATAAGTTCTTGTCTCAACAGGTAATGCTTCGAGCCTTAGTTTGAAAACATCTGTTTTGCTTTTTATGCCTCGAGCCTTGTTTTGATTTTTCCTTTTTTGCTTTTTAACCATAATTCTTTCCTCAACAGCTGAAAGTACAGCTAACTTTTTCCTTTTTAAAGTCAACAAACTGGTTTTTGTTTCGTTTTGTTGGTTTTTTTCTCTTGTTTTGATTTTGATATATGCCCAGGAATAGGAGGCACAAGAATTGGGAAGCTGGTTCAAAAGAGTTCCCCTGCCCAAGGAGGGGCTGCTACTGTAAGCAGTGGACTGTGCTTCGTGGTGCACTCTGTCAAGGCTCGTGGGTCCGATAAGGGTACAAGTGGCTAGTACCTAAGAGTGGAACCATAAGCCCGCGCAGCAGTAAAATATTTGAGTTGCTGGAAAACGAAATTTCAAAGATCTTAAAGAAACCAGTACAAATTCCTAAAGTTGAGTGTGGCCAGCATATTTTTGTACCAGAATAATACCAAGTGAAACTTAAGAATTAGAATAAGATCAAAAAGCATTAAAAAAAAAAAAAAAGAGAATTCTTAATAGACACAGGGGCAACATTTTCAGTGCTGAATAAGGCCCTAATACCTGTAAACAACGACTATGTTATGGTAAAAGGAGCAACTGGCCAATCTGAAAAAGCTTATTTTTTTTGCAAACCATTGAAGTATAAATTGAAAAACAATGAAGAATTCATTGATTTTCATATATGCCTAAAGCTCCATCTGCACTTTTGGGCAGAGATGTGCTAGAGCAGCTGGAGACAAAAATAGTATTTAAGAATTGGAAAATTATTTTGGAGGTAAAAGATCAACAATATGTAGAACTGTTAAGCTTAATGATGATAACCAAAGAAATTGAAGTTGCCAATGAAGAAGAGAATTTCAAAAAAATAATAAATCAAGTGTGTCCTGGGGTGTGGGCTTCTGACATACCAAGCAGGGCAAAGAATGCACTATCCGTATAGGTCAAACTTAAAGAAAGAAGGCAGCCAGTAAAAGTTAAACAATAGCCCCTAAAGAAGGAAGACAGAGAAGGGATTAGTCCAATTATTGAAAACATTTGAAGATAAGACTACTAAAAGAGTGTCAGTCTGATTTTAACACTCCTCTCTTGCCAGTGAAGAAGCCTAAGAGATCATACAAGCTAGTACAAGACTTAAAGGCTGTTAATAAGATAACTGAAGACTCGTATCCAGTAGCTGCTAACCCTTACACCTTTTTAACTCGTTTAATCCCTGAACTAACCTGGTTTACTATTTTAGATTTGAAAGATGCTTTCTTTTGCCTCCCTCTCCATGAAGCCGGCCAGAAAATCTTTGCATTTGAGTGGGAGAACCCCAAAACTAGACGAAAAACTCAGCTCACATGGTGTGTTTGCCTCAAAAGTACAAAAACTCCCCCACCATATTTGGGGAACAGCTTGCAAAAGATTTGGAGTCTTGGGAACCTCCACCAGGAGAAGGACAGTTGCTCCAGTATGTGGATAACCTCCTAATAGCCACCCAGACCCAGGAAACATGTGTGGACTGGACGGTAAGCCTCCTCAACTTCTTGGGCCTGCAGGGGTATCGGGTGTCCCAGAAGAAAGCCCAAATGGTGAGACAAACAGTAATTTACCTGGGCTATGAAGTGAGTGCTGGACGGAGAACCTTAGGGCAAGATCACAAAGAGGCAATATGCCAGACCCCAAAGCCTCAGACAGTGAAAGAACTGAGAACCTTCTCAGGCATCACAGGATGGTGCAGACTGTGGATTTATAATTATGGATTACTTGTTAAACCTCTGTATGCCTTGATCACGGAAGGAAGCAGAGATCTTCAGTGGACCAAAGAAGTGGCTCGAGCCTTCGACCAGCTAAAGAAAGCCCTCATGTCAGCACCAGCCTTGGGACTTCCAGATATAAGTAGGCCATTCTTTTTGTTTTCTCACGAGAAGCAAAGGATCGCTTTAGGGATACTAGCACAAAACCTGGGCCCGTATTGAAGGGTAGTTGCCTACCTCTCTAAGCAGCTGGATACGGCAGCTAAGGGGTGGCCAGGGTGCCTCAGAGCCGTTGCAGCAGTGGCAGTGAACATCCAAGAGGCACGCAAGTTCACCCTGGGCCAGAAGACGACGGTGCTAGTGTCTCACAAAGTGTGTACAGTCCTGGAAGCGAAAGGGGGGCATTGGCTCTCCCCACAGAAATTCCTGAAGCACCAAGCTATACTGGTGGAACAGGACGATGCTGAGATTGTGGTAACTAACATTGTGAACCCAGCTTCCTTCCTCAGCGGAAGCATGGGAGAACCAGCGATCCATGATTGCCTGGAGACCATTGACACCACCTACTCCAGTCGCCCGGATCTGAAAGATAGCCCACTTGAAAATGCCCAGACCTGCTTTACTGATGGGAGCAGCTATGTCAACAGTAGGAAAAAGCATGCTGAGTATGCAGTTACCTCAAGCAGAGAGACTCAAGGTATGCATTTGGAGTTGTGCATGCCCACGGAGCCACTTGGAGAAAGAGAGGACTGCTAAACTCACAAAAGAAGAATATTAAACACGCACAAGAAATATTGAGACTGTTGGAGGCAGTACAACTACCTGAGAAGGCAGTCATCATGCATATCAAGGCACACCAGAAGGTGAGCTCGGAATTGGAAGAGGGGATCATGCTGGCAGATAGAGAGGCAAAAGAAGCAGCAAAAAGTGAGATACCTAATGAGACAATTGAAGCAGCATTAATTCCAGATGGAAAAATTTCTATTGAGGGTAAGCCAATATACAATAAAGAGGATAAAAAACTCATTAAGGCAGAAAAGGCAAGTTATAACCAGGAGGGATGGGCTGTAACAGAAGAAGGGAAACTTGTAGTACCCTCCTATTTGTTGTGGGCATTAGTACAGACGGAGCATGAGAAAACACACTGGCGAATGGATGCCCTGTCTAACCATTTCAAAGAAAAGATCATGGCCAGGAAATTGCAGGGCACAGTGATACAAGTAACTCGTCAGTGTAGCCTTTGCCTCCCAACTAATCTCAAAAATACTCCAAAGCCTAAAGTGGGACAAATTGGGAAAGGCTGTGGACCTGGGCAACAATGGCAAATTGACTTTACAGAGCTGCCCAGGAAGGGAGGACATCGTTACCTATTGGTGTTAACTGATACCTTCTCAGGATGGCCAGAAGCCTTTTCCGGCCGGACAGCTAAGGCCCGAGAGGTAAACAAGCACTGTTACAAGAAATAATACCGAAGTTTAGAGTTCCAGCCACCATATCCTCAGATAGAGGGCCACACTTTATTTCAAAAACTGTGCAGCAAATAAGTAATCACCTGGGAATAGATTGTGAATTGCATACCCCATACCACCCTCAATCTAGTGGTCAAGTGGAAAAAATGAACCACTTGATTAAACAACAAATTGTGAGATTGGGGCAAGGAGTAAATTTGCCCTGGCCCCAGGCTTTCCCATTGGCACTATTGCAAATTCGAACAAAACCAAGGGCAAAAAAAGAAACTAAGCCCTTTTGAAATACTGTATAGAAGGCCATATGCAGTTCAAAAAAGAACAACGCCCATGCAAGTAGGGGAAGAAACCCTACATGAGTATATAAAGGCCCTAAATAAACAACTTCGAGAAATTGAGAAATACGTGGCCGAAGCTCAAAACCGAGAATTAGATAAGCCAGTATGGATATGTTAAGTCTTTTGCAGAAAAGACCTTGGAACCACAGTGAGAAGGACCATTCCAGGTGCTTCTTACTACCTTCACTGCAATCAAGATCAAAGAACAGAAAGCCTGGATCCATCACTCCCGAGTGAAGAAAGCCCCAGGAGGAATCTGGAAGATCACACCAGGTGATAATGAACTGAAGCTGAAGCTCACTCAGAACTACGAAGAGATAGACTAAGAGTTATTACGGACATTATGTGGAAAAATTGTAATTATTGCAGTAATTACTGTAACTTATTTCCTTTAAAGAGTGAATGAGAAATTATTTTGCACAGCAGAAAAAAAAATCCCTAGTGATCTAATTCTGAAAATATACTGTTTCCTTTAGAAGCATCTTGCTCAACACTCGATTTCAGAGTTTCACCCACAGATTACAATTCTTTGCATTTTGATGTCCCTGAGCTCCCCACCTTGTGGTTTCCAAGTGCAAACAATTTCCTCAGTGTTATTCACGGCCTGAGAGAAGGAAACGAGTGTGTTCACCTTGCTGTTCCCCACAAATGCCAAGTGAATAAAACACAAATCCTCAGATACAGGTGAGTATCTGAGATATTCCCCTGGCCTTTCCTGGCACCACAACCAGCTCATCCCCGCTCAGGAAATGCGAAGGGAATTATTCCCAGCCCAGAGTTTCAAGGAAAGATTCATCCCAGCTTCCTTGGCTTGCAAAATTTGGTCATTTCTTAGGGGACCTCCAGGACTCACCTTCTTCCCCCGAGGCAGGAAAAATGGTGCTGTGCTTTCACCTGAGTCACAGCTGGGCCTGGGCTCCACATGCTCCTTGAGAAGGAGGAAAAAGAACAGGATTCATTGACAAGAACCTGGTTTGAGCAGAGGGAAATGAGTAAAGCAAGTTCTCGGATTGTTTTAGTGGAAATTGTGAGAAGCTTTCCCTCACAACTTGGTTTCTTTCTATTTTTAGTTCTTCCATTTGGGCAAATCCTGAATTCCACCCACCCCTGACCACCAGCACGAGGAATGGATCCCAGAGACTTGGGAAGGCCACAAGGGATTTTACCTCTGCCTGCTTCCACTGGGAACAACATTCCCAAAGATACTAAGATGTAAATGACTGTGACTGCACTTAGGAACCAGTTTCCCCTTGGATGGGGAAGGAAATCCCACCAGGCTGACCTGGCCATGCACATCTCCTGTGGAATCTGCTTTGCTTACACCCAGAGGAGCTGAAACCCTTTGGAACCACCAGTTCTTTGTCCTTTTAGAATCACCCCAGAATCCCTAAAGTTGGAAAAGACCTCCAGGAGCATCAGCCCAGCTGTTAACCCAGCACATCCACAGGATTGTGAAACACTTTCAGGGCTGGGGACTCCACCACTCCCTGCATGGGAACCAGGAGATGAAGTCAGATTAGAAGAAACTGAAGAAAAAAAGAATGAATTTTTCCTTTTTTTTTTTTTTTTTTTTCCTTATCTGGAAGGTAAATACTGGTTTGTTTTTTTGTTGTTGTTGGGGTTTTTGTTTGTTTTTGGGGGTTTGTTTTTTTTTTGTTTCCCTCCCAGCCAGGAATTCCTTCCCAAAATCCCATCTCTCCTAGTTGGAAGCCTCCCCCCCTGTCCCGTTAGCCCACACCCACGGAAAGAATCACTCCTCCTGTTGTTTTAAAGCCCCGCCCCGAGAGCGACTCACCCGCTGAACCTGCGTTTGCAGAGCGGCCGGGTTGTCGTAGCAGCTGCCTGCGGGGAGAAGGGGACGGCTCAGGGCTCCGCGCCGGCTCCCACACCCGCCCCCCCCTCACACGGCCCCCACACGGATCCCCCGCGCGCCGCCCGCACCGAAGCCGAGGAAGCGCATGAGGGCCAGCACGAGCAGGCGGTGCGGGAGGCGGCGGGGATCGCAGGCGGCGGGCAGCGCGGGGAGGGCCCGGGGAGCCGCCGCCATCGCCGCCCTCAGCGCCGAGCAGCGCCCGCTGCTCCTCGTCCGCCATCGCGCCCGCCGCGCGTGAGCCCCGGCACGTGACCCGCCCGGCACGTGACCCGCCCGGCACGTGACCCCCCGTTGCCACGGCAACGCCGGACTGAGGCCTGAGGGCGGGGGGGGGAACTCTGGGAAATAGGAACGTGAAATAAATATTAAAAATATGTCAGTGTCAGTGTAAGCGTGAATGTCAGTGCTAGGAAAATTAACCCGCAAACGACACAGGTTTATGTGCGAAAAGGAGCCAGAGGAGTGCTTTTACTTTATAAATGATAATTAATAATAAAAGAATAAAGGGAGAGGCCACGGGGCATTTCCCCTGAGTTCTGTGAAATTTTGGAGGACGCAGCCTCCTATTTATCCCAATTTCCTGGCCCCGTTTCCCTCTCTTCCCCTGTTGCCTGAGGTGCTTGAGAGTTACATACTTCCCAGAGTGCCCAATACCCAAAATTCCTCCTTAACGTACAACCCCCTTTAAACTTTGAATTTTTATGGAATTTATGGGGTTTCCCCATTGTTTCTTTCATCTTTCAACATCCATTTTCATTTATCAGCAAACCTACCGTTTGTTTGTGAAGGCAAACGTCTTCTTTTCCATTCATCAATCAGTGGGATCCTTCCCATTGTTTCTTTTCTCTCTCAGTGCTGGTTTTATCCACCAGCAGACCCAGAGTTTGTTTGTAAAGACAAACCTGTCATTCCTCTCAGAAGTGTCAATGTAAAGATAAATGTCAATGTTTAGAAAGGTGATGAGTGCATTTTCTGATTGGGACAGAGTGTAAATAGCAGAAAAATTCATTTTTTTCTTTGTGACATCTGAGACTGACCAAGCCAACAATTATGAGGGAGAGGTCATCACCCTACATAAAAGCTGCTGGATTTCTAGTTTCTTTATCAAAATAAAACCAGCCAAAACCCACGTTACCAAACACAAGAAAAACGCCCACAAACAAATCGATCAAATAAGATAATTAGGAAAACTTAAAACAAGCAAACAAAAGGTTTTAATATCTATTGAATATGTCAAACAGCAATCCTTAAAAACACAGCCATTGAAAAGAGAAAGGCGTTGCTTTCTGGTGAGGCACCCCAGCTGAAACGTTTCCTCTTATGTCTCCTAATTGTCTGTCTTTAATTTTTATTCAACTCATAAACATTTGAAAAGAGAGTGGAGCTCATTTTTTACACAGTGGAAATGAATTCCCTCCTGTCCTGGCAGTCCCTGATGAACACTCCCACTCCAGTTTCCCTGTAGCTCCTTCAAACACTGGAAGTTTTCTCTTCTCCAAAGTCATTTTGTTCTTGAGCTCTTTCCTCCAAAAGGTTCTTGCCATATTATTCAAACCCTTGAAAAACCTACTACTTTTTTTTTTTTTTTTTTTTTTTTTTACTGTGAAAAGCTCCAGTCTGCTATCAAATTTCATCTCCTTGCACCAAAAACGACCTGAATCCTGTGTGCCCATCAATTGCTTTCTGATTAAAAGATGTTCTTCTTAAATTAAATGTGCTTTTAACGAGGCAAAACCACGTTAAAAAACCTCTGGACTGAAGCCAGAGGATTTATTTACCTCTTCAAGGTGTAGAAAGCAAAGGGCTGAGTTTTACCTGAGATGTTGAACAACACGTTCACTTTCCAGCGACTCTGGCATGAATTTGAGAAGGAACCACAGAAAAAGAAAAAAAAGTCAAAACAACTTCTCACAACACGCAGGTATCATGTTGGGAATCAGCTGCAAACTCCTCTTGGACATAAAACGCTTCATTTCCCTTGATCCGTGTCTTTTCAGAGATCTGTCAGAAGAGAACTGTGTTATTAAATGGATCGCCTTCAACTGCTCTGAAGTGGTTTCGATTCCTGGAAACCCGAGCATCTCCGTTTGCTACAGCTGCTGTGAAAAACACGGGCTCGAATGACAGGGCTTCGTTAGGAAAGAAGTTGTGCAACAAATTGGGAAGTTTCAGGGACCAGCTCAAGGATTTCAGTGACAAACTCGAGGGGTTTTGTACAAAACTCGAGGGTTTCTGTGACAAAGTTGAGGATTGCAGTGACAAACTCGAGGATTTCTGTTGCGAACTCCAAGATTTCTATGACAAACCTGAGGATTTTTGTAAAAAACTTGAGGATTTCTATGACAAACTCGAGGATTTTTATGACAAACTCCAGGATCTCTATGACAAACTCGAGGATTTCTATGACAAACTCGAGGATTTTTTGTAAGAAACTCAAGGATTTCTGTGACAAACCCCAAGGTTTCAGTGCCACTTGAGGGAGCTCAAAGATAATTGACCTCACAGAGCCACCTGGAGTTTCCTAATTCCAGGGAAACAATTTCTGTCCACAGATAAAACGGATAACTTTGGAAAGCTAAAGCTAAACCGAGCCTGGGGTTGTCTTTTTCTTGTTCTGTGTACCACCAGGCTCTTTATCTGAGTAAGAAATTTAAGCCACGTATCCGGAATATTTACCAGGAGAAAAGGACGGTTTTCCATTTGCTAATTCCCAAGATTTGCCTTTCTCCGCTGTCACCTTCAGCTTGGCTGTGACCTTGCTGTACCCGTGATGTTCCTGTGAGTTCAGGCACATGCCTTGCAGGGGAGTGTTTATGTGCCAAATAAATACAGTGGATCGCTCTTAAACTCAGCTTTAGGATGTTTGTTACAGATGGAGTTGCTGCCTCTCTGTAAATCAGAGCACTTAAAGTGCCATATGATCCCACAAAGGCTGTGTTTAGCAGCAGTAAATGCAGGAAAAGCTGTGTACAGGACTTTCGAGGGGCCATAAAATCCTGCCCTCCTTGCAGTGCAGGTGCAGGGAGCACTGAGGGCAGTAAAAACTCCCAGGAGACAAGGATGAGTCTCGGGGTTCAGCTCCTCAGAGTTATTGCTGTCTTTGGGAAGGTGCTTCAAAACTGCAGCCAAGCAGGAGCTGTATTTCACGTGATCAAATTGACTCCACCATCAGTACCCCATTATCCAGTTTCTGGAGGAAAAATCTCACGTTTTCCCCTCAGAGGATGAAGGATCTGTCCCACACAGGCATGCAAACAGTTCTGAATCACTCCGTGTGCTGAGGAATGGGTTATTACAAACCTCTCTGTGTCACTCGAATGTTATTGGGCGTTTATGCACCATCCCAAGACAAGTCTGATGTCTTCAGAGTGCTGGGAAGAGGCTGAGGGAGCTTTTCTGCCCCACAAATCTCAGTGAGAGCAAAGATCCTGGCCTGAGGAAGCTCCTGTGCCAAAGCAAACAGCTCCTGCCTCTGCTGAGTCACACCAGCAGGGTGAGTTTATGGCTGTCCCACACTGTTAAATGCTGTTCTGCATCCTCCCCAAAATTCACAGCTTTTCCCGAGGGCAGCTGGTGCCAGGCTCCTTCTCCAGCAGCCAGCTCAGGGAATGGAGTGAAAAACACCCCCTGGGAGAGTGCAGGAGCACCAATAATGATGTGCAGCTTCTCAGCTGAGCCAGGACTTCCAGGAGGAATTTTTTTTTTTTTTTTTTGATGCTCCAGGTCATGTTGGACAGGGTTTGGAGCAGCCTGGTCCAGTGGAAGGTGTGGTGAATGGTTTGAAGGTCACTTCCCACCCAAACCAGTTTGGGGTTCTGTGATCCTGGGAATTCAGAGCTTTGGGCTCTGGGGACCAGAATTGAATTTCTAGGTAACACCTGAACTTGGCTCCATGCACAAACTTTCCTGTTGTGCCTGTTTTCCTCAGGATGCACAAACTCCTGGAGGATCTTCCAGGTTATTTGGTGGAAATCCTGAACAACTGCAGCTGCCTGAGAGCCACTGAAGCAAAGCATTTCCTGGGTAGTTCACCTTTGAAAAGATGCATTCTGAAAAGATTTAAACTCCTTCAAACTCTGCAGTTTCTTCCAGCGGGATGGACACGAAGGATTGCGTCGCTAAGGGCTGGAATTGCAGGAGGAAGCTTTGATCCTGAATCAGATGCTGGAGGTTGGTGTCACCCAGGCTGGGAGTGAAGGAAGTTCCCAGCCTGGGCAAGGGCTCTGCTTCCCTTCTCTGGCTGAGGGCCGAGGAGAGCTGGTTGTCACCAGGGCTCCTCATCCTCTGGGAGCACAGAATGGATGGGACAGGGAACTGCTCCCCACGTGGCAGGGCTGACACAGAAACCATCCTGTTCCCAAATCCAGGGCTGTGGGACAGCCCAGCAGCTCCTCACTGCAGGCTCCTGCTGTCCCCTCTGAGCTCTGTGTTCTCTCCCTCAGTTCTTTATCCCAAGGGCAGAGCTCCAGGCAGGCTCCTGCTTCTCCCGCGCCCAGGGCTGAGCGTTTTCTGCACATCCAGAAGTTCCTCCTCAGGCATTTCCTCTGCCCTCCAGTGCCTGAACTTTGCTGGAGACTTTCCAAGACCTGGCTGAGGTGGGCTGGGTTTCTTTCCTTCTCTCTGCTGCAGCCTGGAGAATTTCCCAAGCAGACAACTTGATTCAGTGCTCCCCTTGTTTCCTCAACTTGAATTCCTTTGCTGATACACCTGATCCCTCACTTTTAGATTAATTCCTCCCCTCTGTGGAATTCCTTCTCAGCAGCTCTGCCAGGCCTTGGATCTGAGGAAATTCAATTAAATTCTACCCCTGTAGCTGACATGGTTGTGTTAAATATTCTCATTGGGTTGAGATGGTTTAAAATAAAACCCAAAAAGAAAAGTCACAATTATTCCAATAATCCTGAGTCATCTCCACGTATCCAGGTTTATCTCAGAGCATGAGGCTTTGCTTCATAACCCAAGAAAGTGATACCATGGGGGAAAAAAATGACAAAAAGCTCTAATTTGGATGAGAAAAGGGTGGGAAAGGGGGAGCACAATCATTTCCTTATAGGCAAAGAATTGGAAACAAGCTGGAAGAGGGGAGGAAAAAACCATTTCACAAACTGATAATTCAAATTAGAGGACAAGAAATTCTGCCTAGGTATACATTAAAGTAAGGAGCTGGAGAGGGAGGTGAAATGCAATTTTCTTCTTTATTTCCTTCAAAGAGTGAATGAGAAATTATTTTGCACAGCAGAAAAAAATCACTAGTGATCTAATTCTGAAAATATATTGTTTCCTTTAGAAGCAACTTGCTCAACACTCGATTTCAGAGTTTCACCCACAGATTACAATTCTTTGCATTTTGATGTCCCTGAGCTCCCCACCTTGTGGTTTCCAAGTGCAAACAATTTCCTCAGTGTTATTCACGGCCTGAGAGAAGGAAACGAGTGTGTTCGCCTTGCTGTTCCCCACAAATGCCAAGTGTATAAAACACAAATCCTACAGGTGAGTATCTGAGATATTCCCCTGGCCTTTCCTGGCACCACAACCAGCTCATCCCCACTCAGGAAATGTGAAGGGAATTATTCCCAGCCCAGAGTTTCAAGGAAAGATTCATCCCAGCTTCCTTGGCTTGCAAAATTTGGTCATTTCTTAGGGGACCTCCAGGACTCACCTTCTTCCCCCGAGGCAGGAAAAATGGTGCTGTGCTTTCACCTGAGTCACAGCTGGGCCTGGGCTCCACATGCTCCTTGAGAAGGAGGAAAAAGAACAGGATTCATTGACAAGAACCTGGTTTGAGCAGAAGGAAATGAGTAAAGCAAGTTCTCGGATTGTTTTAGTGGAAATTGTGAGAAGCTTTCCCTCACAACTTGGTTTCTTTCTATTTTTAGTTCTTCCATTTGGGCAAATCCTGAATTCCACCCACCCCTGACCACCAGCACGAGGAATGGATCCCAGAGACTTGGGAAGGCCACAAGGGATTTTACCTCTGCCTGCTTCCACTGGGAACAACATTCCCAAAGATACTAAGATGTAAATGACTGTGACTGCACATAGGAACCAGTTTCCCCTTGGATGGGGAAGGAAATCCCACCAGGCTGACCTGGCCATGCACATCTCCTGTGGAATCTGCTTGGGTTACAGCCAGAGGAGCTGAAACCCTTTGGAACCACCAGTTCTTTGTCCTTTTAGAATCACCCCAGAATCCCTAAAGTTGGAAAAGACCTCCAGGAGCATCAGCCCAGCTGTTAACCCAGCACATCCACAGGATTGTGAAACACTTTCAGGGCTGGGGCCTCCACCACTCCCTGCATGGAAACCAGGAGATGAAGTCAGATTAGAAGAAACTGAAGAAAAAAGGAATGAATTTTTCCTTTTTTTTTCCTTATCTGGAACGTAAATACTGTTTTTTGTTGTTGTTGTTGTTGGGTTTGTTTGTTTGTTTGTTTGTTGGTGGTTTTTTTTTCCTGGAAATTTGAGATTCACATCACAAAACATTCATAGAAAACACAACTCCAAGTCGAAATATCTGACATTTGCCAACCAGTGCCAAGGGTATGGCTCTGGAAAGCGATAGGGTGGGGAAAATGGGGAGAGAAAAGTGACCTCAGGAAAGGGAACAGATAAAAATCCCGCTTTAGAGAGCCACGCCAAGTCAGAACATCCCAGCCTGCAGTGGGGTGTTTGCTGCCTTGTTTGAGCTGCCTGGCAAACTGGGAACTCACACTTCTTATGTTTCAGCCCAGCAAGAAAAGCTTTGGGGCAGGCCTTGGCTCCAGGATGTCCAGCTGAATTCCCTGGATCCAACTGAACATGGAGCCTGCTGGGGAACAGACTCCTCATTCCTTTGGGAATTCACCCCTGGGACTCTGCCCAAGCCCTGCGAAGCACTGGGCTCTTTTCCTTGGCTTCTCTGAGTTTACATCCCCACCAAAAGAGGAGAAACAAACGATGAGGGCTTTTGTCACTCCTTCAAATCTGATTCTTGCGGGGAATTGGAGCCAGCAGATGCACCGGAGATAAGGGGTGGGATGAGGCCCAGCTGAGCCCTGCTCTGGGGGTGCTGGGGAGGAGGGGATGGCACCACCACAAAATTCACAGCACAGCTCTGACAGTCAGGGACCCCAAATCTGTGTCTTCAGGAGCCCAAACACGCTGCGAATCGGTCATAATTCATCAGCTCTGTATAAATTCTTTTGTCTAGAATTCACATGTTCAAGCTTTCTCTTCCTTTTAAGGCTGCCTGTTCCTTCCCTGCTGAGCATTCCTGCCTCCAGCCCGAGCTGTCTCAACATCATTTCAGCTCCTACTCCACACATTCCCAGCACTTTTTCCTGCACTTTCTGCCCACCAAGCAGAAATGGAGCTTTTTAGAAGCTTCTTACAGTGACACCTGAAAGAGCAGTGCTGCCATAAGCACGTTCCCAGCCTTTCTTCCCTGGGAATATTTCTTTCCCAGAGCCAGCCTCACACCCTGTGTGCCCCGTAGGAAAAGTGCTTTCCCTACAAAGCTGAAGGGATTTTCAGGGAGTCCCACCCAGCAGAAAATGCCTGAGAGGGGCTGTGGATGGTGTCCAGCAGCTCCTCGTGGCCCAGCAACCTTCCCCAAACACCGAGCACTTCCAGGAAACGGGAAAGAAACACACATCCCATGGGCCTGGGAAGAGGGCCTGGCTGAATCTCTGCTCCTCACACACATCTTCAGGGGAAGGAGAAAAAATGAACGGGCTCCAAACAGGATAAATGGCTCCCTGCGGGGCTTGGCTGGGGGTTTATCCTACAGCCACAGCATCCCAGTCCCAATGGATGCAGGGCCTGGCTCAATCCCAGTTTGGGGCTGGAAGAAAAGCACCAACAATCAGCTTTGCTGAGGCAGAAGCCTGTGGTGGAGCTGTGAGAAAACCTTTGTGCTGTTGCAATGTTTTCCTCATTGCTTTTGTGCGCTCTGCAAACAGATTTGGCAAGCAGGCATTGTTACCCTGGGATCCTCCTCCAGGATTTATTGGGGGTGTTTAATACCTGCCACAACCACCCTGCATTTCCCTGAGCTGGCACTAAATGCTGGCCCTGAAGTGACAATTTATGGTTGGGTCTGTTGTCTCAGGATAAACCACAAAGCCAATAGTGGTTGTAAAAGTGCCACTCCCAAAGCGTCCCACTCCCAAAGTGTCCCACTCCCAGTGTCCCACTCCCAGTGTCCCATTTCCAGTGTCTCACTCCCAAAGTATCCCATTCCCAAAGTGTCCCACTCCCAGTGTCCCCTTCCCAGTGTCCCACTCCCAGGGCCTGGGGAAGCTCCTACTGGTCGTTCCCATCACCTCCCAGCTGAGGGACAAGGAAGAAAACCCAGGGATAAAATGTCTGCAACTCCTGTTCTGATAACAGCTGGGAAGGTGCTTTAGCCCCCAGGCACTGCTGCCTCCAATCCAGGTTATCTTTGGGTTGGAATCATGGAATTTGGGATGGAAGGACCTTCAAGCCCCACCCTGCCACGGGCAGGGACACCTCCCACTGTCCCAGGGGCTCCAAGCTGGCCTTGGACACTCCCAGGGATTCAGGGGCAGCCACAGCTGCTCTGGGAATTCCAGCCCAGCCCTCCCCACCCTCCCAGGGAGGAATTCCTTCCCAAGATCCCATCTAAATCTCTCCTCCTGTAGTTTAAAGCCATTCCCCCTTGTCCTGGCACTCCAGGTCCTTGTCCAAGGTCCCTCTGCAGCTCTTTCAGGCTCCCTTGTGGTCTTGGAAGGCCCCAATGAAATCTCCCCAGGTCTTTCTCTTCTCCAGGCTGGACAGCCCCAACCCCCAGTCTGAGCAAAGTCTCCTGCCGCCAGCTGCAGAAAAACGCAAAAATATCCAACAACTTCTCCAATTCTGCATTTGTAGTTAATGAAACAGATTGATGAGGGAAAACCCAAATTGCTTTATCAGCAAGGCTGAGCTGAACCAGCCCCTCCTAAACTCCTGCCCCTTCCTTGCTTTGGAAACACAGCAAATGGAAAGATGGAAACAGATGGAAACACAGCAAAAACAAAAGAAGGAAGGATTAATTTGGTTTGATTTTTGGTATTGACCTTCTACCCCCTCACATTTCTTTTAGCACACATCCCATTTCTGTTGCCTTCTCCAGCTCACTGAAACCTTCTGTGACTGCAGTGATGGCCCCTCCTGAGCCAGGCTTCTCTTGCCCTGGGGCAGAATTGTTTTCTGTTCCCTTCATGTTGAGCAATGAGATCATTGCTGCCAAAAAAACCTGGGTGAATTCAGCCCAGGTGCTGTGACTCTTCCCCTGGCACTGCCAGGCATTTCCTCTCCCAACCACATGAAATATTAACATCCCTCCCCTCCCTTTTCAGAGTCTTGTGAAGAAATGGCAATTTATCCCTAAATCCAATTTACTCTGCTGCCCCTCAAACCCTGCAACCACCACAACAAACATGGAAAGCTGATCATTAGACTTCAGAAGGCTGGGAAAAGGAATTGATTACAAAGAAATCTCTGACCTTTGGAGCTGTTCAGATCAGTGTAACTCCCCCAGCAGCACCTTCTGAATGCACCAGGAAGGTGGATCTCGGATGTCTCCTTGTGCCACTGGAATACAGGAGTTTTCCAGGTTGATAACAATTCCCTCAGGGAAGAGGCTCGTGGATCCCGAGGCTGGAGCAGAGCCAGAGGATTTGCCAGGGGAAGGAAAAGGGCTCGGTGGTGAGGGGAGCGTTTCCCATGATTGTGCTGTAAATACCCTCAGCACTCACTCCCCTCCCATTGTTCTCCTCTGGAATCAAGGGCAGGCAGGATCAGGGGAAGAAAGGAAAGTAAAATGTCAACACAGGTTGGAGCTTTCTGCAGGGAAACTCTGCAATGGCTAACACACACAGAAAGGGGAAAGTTCTCCCTTAAATACTCAAATTAAAAATCCTTCCAGAGGGAAAGGTGGGTGATATCAGGGATTCAGGCACAACATCACTTCAATCATGGGTTACACTACATATATATATAGATGTATTTATTTATAATTTATGTAGATGTGGCACTGTGGTGTTGGTAAACACATCACCAATCTAAAGAGATCTATGCTTAATAAATAATTATAGCAGCAGGCTCTTAACTAGCAGCAAACTATTTCATCTGGGATAATTTCATTCATTTCATCCATAAAAATAGTTCAGCACATTCTAGAACATGGAAGAATAAAATTCCACAATTCTGAAGGGATTTTTGTTTTGGAAAAAAACCCAAATTACCTAACCCATCCTGGACATGGTTTTATATCCTAAGCCAAACCCAAATATTATAACCCAAATCCCTCCCTGGGAGGGTGGTGAGGGGTGGGATGGAATTCCCAGAGAAGCTGTGGCTGCCCCTGGGTTCCTGGAAGTGTCCCAGGCCAGGCGGGAGCAGCCTGGGACAGTGGGAGGTGTCCCTGTCCATGGCAGGGCTTGGGAATGAGAGATTTAAGGTCCCTTCCAACCCATCCAGCGTGGAATTCCATGGTTCTGTGAACATTTGAAGGTACTGAATCCTCATTTGCCTCCACCCACCATGCCACTGACACCACATAGAGCAAATAGACTGCCCTCATCACACAGCGCGCCCATATTAAAACACAAATCACCCATAAATTTTAAAAATAATTACAAACTGACCAGAAAAAAGAAACAACTTTAGTCTCACAGACAAAGAAAAGCAAGAACAAGTGACACAAGCAAAAAAAGCTCCTTCGTACAACCAACTACCGGCAAAAAAACCACGCTACGCCCTTTTCACTGACGGTTCCCGTCGCATTGTAAAAATGAACCGCAAGTAGAAAGCAGCCGTATAAAACCCCACACGACAAGTTGCAAAAGCCACTGAAAGGAAAAAAAAAAAATCAAGTCAGCTTGCTAAACTCAAAGCTGTCCAATTAACCCTTGACATTGCTAAAAACAAAGAGTAGGCAAAGCTCTACACTAATTCGTAAGTAGTAGCCAATGCTCCATAGAGTTGGCTAAAAAAGTAGAAAAAGGCCAACTTGCAACATAAAAAAAAAAAAATCTAGGCTGCTGATGAATAAAAAAACATTGCCCCTCGCATAAAAACCTACCTGTAAAAATCCGCCACGTAATTCCCACATGTTCCCAAGAATCAAGCTAATAAAAAACACCAAAATAATAAGCAAGTCAATCAAGCTGCCAAAATAAAAGTATCAAAATTTCAATTAGCAAGACAGAAAAAAGTTGTTCCTAGCTCAATAAGCCCATAATGCCTCGAATCATCCAAGCAGAAATGCCACCTCTAAGTGAGCCCAAAACCAAGAAGTAAATTTAACCATAGACAGTATTTCTCAAGTTATCCATAACTATTAAACATGTGCTGCAATCAAGCAAGCCAAGCAAGTAAAGCCCTTATGGTATAGTAAGCAGTAGTCCAAATATAAATATAAAAAAACCTAACAAATTAACTACATCAGCCTTCTCCAAACCCGCCAGGGCAAGCGCTATGTACTAACGATAGGAAAAGCCATCACTAAATAGTTAAAAACCTACCCTGTGCCTCATGCTACTGTCCAAAACACCATTCTGAGCCTAAAAAACAAGTCCTGTGAAAACACAGCACCCCTGAAAAAATCAAACAATAAAACCCATTTCAAAAATTGTCTTATAAGCACCTAAGCTAAAAAACACAGCATTAAGTAAGTATGCCATATTCCTTATCATGCACCAGCGGTCGAAAAAATTAAACAGTGCAATAACCTGCTTAAAGCTACCTTAAAAGCACTAAGTAAAAAAACTTTCAAAAACTAAAGTATTAATTTAGCAAAAGCCACATAGCTAGTAAACACTCAAAGTTCCACCAACCGAGCAAATCCTGCCCAATCTAAGCCCGTGCAAACAACAACAAAAAATAAAGTTCCAATAGTACACATGAAAAGTATACTGAAAAAACCTGTTTAAATTAATCCTGCCTCCAGCAAAAAAAATCTCATCCGTGAAATTGTCTTCGCTCAGAAACCAAGTTGCACCTGGTAAATAATGCAAAAAAATAAAAAAAAACCCCCAATGCATACCTCAAAAAAACCTTGTCTTAAAGTAAACTATCCATGACAATGTGACTGTATCCATATTTGCATGTATATATATATATAAATATATATATATATTTTACAGTTTAAACTCAATATAATATGTTAGTAGGAAAAAAAATTCAAAGTAGATAATGTTGAGAGTTAGGTTTGTTCCTTCTTTCTCTAAAGAATTTTTCCCCATAAGTTACCAAAGCAACCAAATGTTAAATACTTCAAAATACTTAGCTGAAACAAAAACAGAAACAAAATAACAAAAAACCCCCACGCAAGTAAAAAACAAAGCTTAAAGCAGCTAGAAGCTGTCCTTTTTTTTTTTTTTTTCCCCGAGGTTCAAAAAAAAGAGAAAAAAAACCGGCTAAACTGTTGCTAACTGGAAAAGTTTCACTGTAGCCAAAAAAAATCCAGTCCTCAAAAATCTACTCTGGCCAGTTCAGCCGGAATCCGGAGCCTTCTCTGCCACCTGCAGGAGTTAAGCCAGCCCTGCCCCGCCTTCGGCTTCTTCAGCGCTGCTCCTCTTGCTGCAGAGTGACCCTGCAGCCCCGCGCTGCCGGGACACCCTGCCATCCCAGCTACCAGCCCGAAACTTTCCACTCTTTCAGCTTGCTGCTCTAAAAATCCTGCAAGAACACCAAAACCAAACTGCCCTAAGTTTTGTAAGACAAAACCCTCAAAGTTCTTAATACAGTTTTTCTTTTGTTATTAATACTGTAGTTATTTGAAGGGGGTTTGTTTGTTTACTTTGTAATACATACTAATAAAAAACTGCTATTCCTATTTCCCAAATCTTTGCCTAAAACCTCTAATTGTAAATTTATAATTAAAAAAAAAAAAAAAGTTTACACTCTCCATTCCAAAAAAACCTCCAACTTTTACCTAGCAAATACCTGTCTTCCCAAACCAAGTTGCCATGCTCATCCATAAGGATAAAGTGGCTAATCCAGCTTTTGCCAACTCAGCTGAGTGGAAGGGGGAAGAGGAGGAGAGGATCAGCAGTGACCCAAAAAGAGAAATTAAAGAGGAATTGGTCATTTTGGATCGAGCAGCCTTTTGGAGATCTTAGCTGCCCAAGGGTTTGCCTGCACTGAGCTGGGTTTGAAGTGAAAGCCTGACTTTGGTTGAAGACAATTATCAGCTGAGAGAAGGGAGGCCGTGCCAGCTTCTGCGGCAGGCCCCGTGCCCTTCCCGCTGCGGCTGCGTCGGCAGCCCTGGGGGCTCCTTCTGCCGCCCTGAGCCCGCAGAGCAGGGCAGCGGTTGCCGATGGCTCGAGCCATCAAATCATTCAAGGTCCTGTTGGGCTCTCTTAGACACTTGGGCCGAGGGATTCCTTCGGACCTGGGCCACTTTGGGTGGAGCGGGGGCAGGGCCGGGGCAGGTGGCAGGGTGTGCATGGGCCCTTTGTGACACGGTGCAGCAGCGTGGTCACCGTGGCAGGGAACAGCACAGGGTGTCCGAGGAGCCTTTGTGACACGCGGTGACATAGGTGCTGGCAACAACGCAGCCACGCCACAGTGCTCGGAGCACGCCACGGGACAGGACGCGCCGGAGAGGTGCTGTGAGGAGTTCCCACACAGCCCGCTCGTTTGTGCCCGACCCGGAGCCTTTCCGAAGCGCTGCTCCTGCAGCTGACCTCGCGGCCAGACTGCGGGACTTGGTGACTCGGAGCTTTCCCGAGGCATCTCCCAACCCTGCGGTCGGTGCCCTCGCGGCCAGACCACAGGATCTGGTGACCTGAAGCACCACAAGGAGTCTCCTGTCGTTGTGGCAGGAGCCCTCAAGACCAGTGTGCAGGACTTGCTGTCCTGCAGCCTTCCTGAGGCTTCTTTGTCGCAGGTGCCTTCAAGGCACAACTGCACGACTTGTTGCCTCAGGGTTTTCCCTAGTTTCCTCAGAGGCATCTGTCTGAAGGTGCCCTCGAGGCCAGACGTTGACATGGCGGGCAGATTTCGCGACCTCTTCACAGTTTGCTGGGGGAGAAGAAATACAAGCCCTGGAGATGCTCCAGCACAACCCCCTCAAGAGCTGGAGCAGTTCCAGCCACAGCAGGATGGTGAGTGGCAGAGCCGGGCCACAAGGCCGATGGCTGCGGACAGCTTGGCCCCATCCCATCCCCGTTCCCATTCCGCCCACTGACAGGATGGAAGAGGGGCCGAGGCTGCCCCTGCAGCAGCTGTGCTCCATCCCCTGGGGCATCCCGGGGCTGTCCCTGCCTGGGGAGAGCAGGGCTGGCTTCTCTGGCCTCTCCTGCAACCCCTCAGCTCTGGCTACGCTCGCTCTTTGCCAGATGCAACCATGGAGCAGACACAGGAGAAGAAGCCCACCCGTGGCCGCTTCCGCAGATCACTGAAGGTACGTGCAGCCATCCCCGCCTGGGCTGGGCCTGCTGTCACTGCTCGGCCGAGCTCCGCGCTTGGAGCACTCCATGGAACGTGTCTCTCTTCCCTGTCCTTTGCTCTCCTGCAGATGTTCCAGAGGCTCGTGCCCATTCGGCGTAGGACGACCAGAAGCCGTGCAACAGCTGAGCCTGACCGCAGGCTGACTGAGCTCCAGGCAGTGCCCAATGTCAGCCCAGATTTGGCTCAGCGCTTGGATGCTGCAATCAATGACGCAGCAAATACGGACATGGCAGTGACTGAGTGCGTGGCCTTCAGAAACACCAACACAAAAGAGACCCTGAGTCTTGGAGGCCAGGAGAGTGTGGCGGGAGGGGAAGCACTTCTTGGGGAAAGCTGCTCCCTTGGACAGCGCTCCAGGTCTTCCCCATGCCTCCTCCAGGTGCCAGCCATGGTGAAGGACCTTCACCAGAGACTGGCGGCCTGTGTCACTTTGGATGCCAGGATGCGCTTGGACTTTCTGAAGCTGGCTGAAGAGCAACCTGCTGATGTTGTGCTGACCCTCCTGCGCTGTGCCCCAACGTGTGACAGGTATGGGGCCCACCTGCCTTGAGAGCTCAGGGCTCAGCAGCCTTTAGGGCCCATTGCCCTGCAGAGCCTGTCCAATGGGCTCTGCCAGACAGGCGGAGCGGTCCAGGACCCTTGGGCCCCTCTGTTCCACCAGCCTGCTGCCATGCTCCCTCCCTGCCCCTCAGGGCACCAGGGCTCTGTCACCTGGGCCTCCACAGCTGCACAGGGCATGCTACTGTGACTGAGACGGCCCTGACACAGAGCTCCAATCCCACAGAGCTGCTGCAAGCATGTGGAGAGCCGTAGGGTCGTCGGCTGTGACAGCGGAGAAGGTGCTGCCAGCACTCATCCGCGTGATGGAGGATTGGCCTCTGCATACAACGACCACCTCCGATGGCGACGACGAGGACGTTTTTGCCCTGGCGGTGAGCTTCTGGAACCGGCCTCTGCTCGCTCCCCGGTCGCCTCTCCATCAGCTCTCCGTCCTCTCCCTGCCTCAGGCACTGGCTTAGGGCAGGCTCAGGGGGCTCCAGGCCCGTCCCTCCCCCTGCGTCTCCCCTCGGGCCCTGCCACACGGACATCTTAGCACTGAGCTCTGTCTCGGGCTGCTTCTTTTGCAGGCAACTCTGGGGCTGTGGCTGACTGTCCAGGTGCCCAAATGCCACAGGGCAGTGCTCCTTCATTCAGCCCGTCTGTTTGTTGCTCTCCTCTTCCACATTGTCATCACCACACAAGAGATGCCAGTGGAAGTTGCTAACTTCTGGAGAGCGTGCCAGGAGGAACACGGCCTTCCCAGCAACCCCAACAGGTGCCAGTCCTCCTGTCTTTTCAATGTCCTTGTGGCCGGCGCCAGCGCTCGCCGTGTGACCTGGGTTTTGCTCTGCACACAGGTTTGCAGTGCAGGCCATGAAGGCTCTGTTCAGCCAAATGTGGTGGAACACAGAGATGATGGCTATGGAGCGCAAGCGTGGCTGGGACACGCTGCTCTGTGCTGACACCCAGCACTATGCCGTGGGTCTGCTGGCCAGGTGAGAACCCCTTCTCTCCCACATTTGTCCCCTGTGCCCCACACAGTCCCTGTGCTCATGGCCTCGAGGGCCTCGTCACCGAGGGACGGCCAAGCTGACTGGAAAAGGCTGGCAGAGGAGGGTGCCCAGAAGGGGCCGCCTCCCAAAGCGCCCACATCCCCCTCCAGAGATACTGGGGAAAGACCGGACCTGTGAGTTAGACCTCCTGGGAGAAGACTGTCCCCCCACCTCAGGCTCTTGCTGCCTTTTTCCCCCTGACAGGGAGATGCGCCGTCACTTGGGCCACAGCTGTTCCCGCATTGGCTTCTACCTACTCCAGCCACTAAGCAGGGAGGAGCCACGCTGGGATCTGCCCTCCCTGGCATTCCTGGTGGAGGTGAGCCAGCGCTGCCTCGCTCAGCTGCCTCTCAGCCCTCTGCCCTCTCGTAGCTGCAGCTGCCTGGGCCGGTGCCCGAGCCCTGTGCTGCTGCTGCTGCTGCTGCCTGGGCCCGGCCCTGTGCGCTTCTGGGCTCCTGCTGTTCGGGTCACCTGTCACTGCCCTGTGCCTTTCAGGTCATCGAGTTCCTGGACCTGAGGGAATGCGCAGGCCGTGTCCTGGAGGAGATGTCAAGGCACCTGCGGGGCTCCTGCAGGCAGAGACGTCACCTGGCGCTCAAAGGCCTTGTGCTGCTCAGCGAGGAGCCCTCAATGGTGAGAAGGGGGCAGCGGCTGAAGCTGCGCTGGGGAAAGCAGCCCCTTGGGCTGGCTGGGCTTCAGGAGCTGAGGCAGCTGCTCCCAGCTCTCCTGCCTCCTGCTCCAGCTGCTCGAGTGCTTCGGGACAGGCCTTTGGCCTCTGGGCCCAGCAGCGGCAGGGTGGGCTAGCAGAGCCAGGGCGGTGTTGGCGCTGCAGCTCTTGGTGGCTTCCCAGCACAGCCTTGTGTTCCATACAGGCCGGAGGTGTATGCAGCCTGCTTCCAAGCCTCCTGGAGCAGCTTGGTGATGCCGACGGAGAGGTGGTCGCCATGTCCCTCTCTGTGCTCACCAATGTGTGCCAGCGGAAAGACGCCGTGATCGGCAGGACCACTGCCCTGAAGCTAGCCGACCTCCTCCTGTCACTCTTCGGAAACGTAAGGCTCTGCGTGCCACCGGCATTAGCTGCTGCCCAGAAACTTTGTGCCCTGGGGATTTTTAGGCTTTTGCCCGGCTGGGCTGGAGAAATTGGTGCTGAGGTCTCTTCCGCTTCCTTTCCTTCAGGACAACAGCCAGGTGCAGCTGCTCTCCATTCAGCTTTTCCAAAAGGTGATGGGCTTGGTAGCGGATGAGGGCAAAGAGCCACTGAACACAGTTGTGAGCCAGAGCCTGCTCCCACTCTACTTGCACTGCCACGAGGTGAACGAGCGCGTGGCCAAGGTGAGGCGTTGTGTGATGCCGGTGCATCCCTGACAGGGGGCTCGGCTGCCTCCTGCCCGGGCACCTCTCCCGGCTCGCAGCCTCCTGCTGGCCCTGGCGCAGGGACGCAGGGCCCGTGCCCTGGGCTGGGCTGCGCTGCCAGCTCCCGTCTCTGCTGCTCTCCAGGCCTCTCGGGAAACGCTGCATTGTGCGGCCGGCTTCCTGAAGAGGAGCGACCTCGAGCACGTGCTGAAGACGGAGAAGCTGTTCAAGTTCGCCGAGTGCGTGGTAAGGACGGCCTCTGGAGAAGCCCCCTGACGGCGGGGCTCGGTGTGCGGGGCTGGCAGCCGTGGCCCCTGCCCAGCGCCGCACGCAGGGGCTCCGGCCTGCGCCCCACACGCCGCTCCCTTCCGTGGGGCCGCGCGGGCTCTTCTCCAGGCTCCTGTGCCCCGAGTCGGGCGCCGACGGAGCGCCGGCCCAGCGGGGCCGCGGGGCGGGGCGGCACCGCGGCTCCCCGGGCAGCACCCGGCCCTCCGCCCCCTCCGGAGCCCGGCGCCCGCTGGCCGGGCCTCGGGGCTGTGCGGGCAGCGCAGGCCGGGGCTGGGCGCCGGGAGCGCCCGGCCGAGGGGCTGAGCCCGCGCCAACCCTTCCCTCCCTCCTGCCGTTCTCTCCAGCTGGCAGACGACAAGAGCCGAGCGGCCGAACACCTGCGCCTGGCCCTGCCCTACCTGGAGCACCCACAGGAGCCCCTGCGAGAGGCGGCCATCAAGCTCATCGGTGAGCCACGAGCCCGGGCTCCCTCCCAGCCCCAGCCCCAGCCCCAGCCCCCGTCCCGGCAGCGGCATCCGCGCCCGGCGCCGTGGAGCCGCGCCTGCCCTCAGGGCTGCTGCCGCCCTCTGCGGCCGTGCCCTTGGGCGGCAGGATGCGGCAAGGGCCCGGGCCGAGCCCTGCCGGGGCAGGAGGCCGTGTGGCCACAGGGCTGGCAGCGCCGCTGGCAGGGCGCCGTGCCGCTGGGGCCCTGACAGGCTCTGTGTTCCCAGGGATCGCCGGGGTGCGCCTGAGGAGGCAGAAGGAAGAGCTCCAGGCCCTCAGCGAGGGTGAGTGAGGGCAGCGGGTTCTCAGCGGGGCTGCCGGGGGGAGCCGCAATGCTCGCGCAGGGGGCTGCAATCCCTGTCCTGCCTGCGGAGGGCCTGGCTCCCTGTGCGGACAAGGACTGGCGTGCGCAGAACACGGAGAGATTTCAGGGACGCGGGCGGGGCGATTCGTGTTTAGCACCTTGCGGTGAATCCCGTTGGCCCCCCTCTCCTCTCTTGTGGTGGCCACGGCAGGAGCTGGCTCGGATGGCCCTTGGCAGGAGGGTCTCCTTGGACTCCCGCACATCCGGGCTCTGACCGGGGCTCTGTGCCTGTCTCTTCCAGCTCTTCAGGCCCTGAGAGACGACGACAGCCCCTCCCAGATAAGCCTCTTTGTCCAGCTGATGTTCGAGGAGCGAATTGCAGAACTGCAGTCATCTGCTAGCTCAGAAGAACCGGTGGCCTTAGAAGACCTTCAGGGGCCACAGAAGATGAGACCGCCTGGAGACGGAGGAGCCGGAGCTCCAGGCACAGCTGATGATTGACGCAGCTGATGCCTGTGGGAAGCTCCCGTGCCTTCAACCCTCTCCCTGCCTTGCTACACCATCCGTCCCTTTTCCCTCCACCCTTCCTCCCTTTTGACAGCTCCATGTCTTCAGCCCTCAGACCATGCCCCTCCCCTATTTTCCCTCCCAGCTCATCCCTTTGCTTTGCCTTCCATTAATAAACATTCAAAGAGAAGTTGATTGAAGGCACTGAGGTGCTTTTCCCAAAGACTGGACTCGATTCCATGGGATCACAGACTGGTTTGGGCTGGAAGGACCTTCAAAATCACCTTCCACCACGCCAGGGTGCTCCAAACCCCAATGTCCAGCCCGGCCTTGGACACTGCCAGGGATGGACACCCCAGGATGGGCACCTCGTGCCAGGATCAAGGCTGGTGCACATCAGGCACCCAAACAAGCCCCAGCAGCTGCAGCCTCGGTGGTTTTAATCCCAACCATCCAACATTCCCGAGCCGGCAGCGCGGCAGTGCTGACCTCTAGTGAGAGGTCCCTGGAAAAGGGAGGATTTCTTGAGATAAAATTCCCTTCCCAAAGCCTCCGAAGGCAACACCAGAACCCTCAACAACCAAAAAGCACGGGTGACAGTGTCCAACGAAAGGTTTTCTTTAAAAAACACCCCAAATTCACAAGGAAAGCGTCCAATCAAAGCCTCAGAGCTGGTCCCGAGGAGCCCAGAAAGGACCAGGACAGCTCAGGGGGACAGGGAGCTCCCAAACTGCTCCTTTGGGTCCCCTCATTGTCCTCCAGAATCCAGAACTTTCACCCAAAATGTCCCTCGGGAAGATGAGAATTTTCCAGGCAAGTCAAAGAAATCTCCACTGCACAAAAATCTCTTTTAAAACCAAGCTTTAAGACTGGGAGTTCTGCTTAGATTGAAACGATGAAATTCAGGATATTCTACATCAAATGCAGCATTTTTGATTCTAACGGACTCCTCTCCCTGCAGCCAAACAAACGTCAAAGGTTCCTGAGCTTTTTGTGACACACCAGGATTCCCTGGAGCCATCCCAGGAACATTTCCTGGAGTATCCCAGGAATATTCCCCATTCCTGGGGCTCCACAAACCTCCTGCCCCTTTACAGCAAGCTCAGCTCGGGTCAGAGATAATTGATCCAATTACCTCCAGGAGGAATGAAAGCAAAGCAAAGCGCACTCTGCAGGAGCCCTGGGAAGTCCCTGTTCAGCAAGGAGCTTCCCACTGAAATGATGGGAAAATGATGAGTTCCAGCATGAAATTCAAGGCTTTTCCCTCCGGAAGCAAAATCCAGTCCTTGCATTACCTCTTTTTATTGGTTTTAGTCACTAAGTCTTAAAAAATAAATCGGTTTTCACATTGTTCAGGCTTGGAGAGGTTATTGCTTTTCCTGAGCTGGGATAAATTCCTGAGGCTGAGCACTTTTTGTACTTCTGGAACTGGAGATTCCTCTGCAATATTCCCTGGGGAGCTTCTCCTCACCTTTTCCTCCCCCAGAAAAACGAAGCAGAGCAAGGAAGGTGTCCAAGAAGGAGAGGCTGGAGAAGCCCCACCTCCCTCCAGGCTCATTCCAGCACTTTCCTGATGGAATTTTCCCATTTCACAGCCAGAGAGCAACCCCTGGCCCCTGACTCAGCTACTCACGGAGTAATTAGAGCCAAGAGGATGGAGAAGGTACTCAGAGGTTCCACCAGAGCCACAATCCCCCATCAGGATCCTCTATATTGTCCAGGAAGGAGGAGTTTTTAGGCAATATTGGAAATCTAGGATCTAGGCTTGCCGCAAAGCACGGAGCATCTGCTGGCGCTGGGCTCTGCGTCCCAGGAAATTCAGTGGATTCCTGCTTCTCCACAGGGCCAAGCTGCTATTTCAACACACTTCTGTGGGCCAGGGTTGAGAAACAGGAGGAGTAATGAGCTGGGAGCTGCAAAAAAATAAAATTCAAGACATTCCTCAGCTTCTGAAATGGGCCAACCTTCAAATCCTTTTTCTTCATTAGATTTTTCATTACTGGGAGGTTTCTTCCTGAGAACAAATCCCAGGGATTTCGCTCAGAGGTGGAGTTGCTGGCTGGTAAAAACAACCAAATCCTTTAAATAAACCCCTCAGCATTCTGGTTTTTAATCAGTGATACCTGAGTTCCAAGTTTGGACAGGCATTTATTCCTTAAACTAAAGGCATCAGCTTTTGGCAGCAATTTGGCCAAATCATCGTTCTTCTGTCTCCTGAGCCTCTCCTGCTCTTCTGCTCTGCAAAAGAAAAGCGGCGAAAGATGGTTTGCCCTGAGGGAAAAGCCTGCCAAAGCAGGGAACTGCTGTTATTTGAGTGTTAGTTCATATTTTAATGTTGTTGTTGTTGTTTGAATACCTAGGAAACGCTTTGGGGCAGCAGGTGAACGACCCTGAGAGGCGCAGGGCTCAGTAACTCAGTGTAAAGAAAGAGAGAGGCTGATTTCTGCAGGTTCCTTTTATTTCACTCCAAGATTTCAGTAGAAAGAGAAACCTTTTGGTTTTTCCCCAGATTACAAGGTGCTCCTTTTAGGATTTTTTCAGATGTATCTCAGGAGGAAAGAGCATTTACCTCTCTCACCTGTGGAAGCAGTCTGGGTTTGTGCACACTGCCAGAAAGAGTCAAACATGCCCACAGGCTTCAGTGCGTGTTGCTTAAACACATGCTCTGGACATTTTCCTACTGGCAGCAGAAAGGATGATGGGGACAGTTACATCAATTGAACTGAACTCTAGAATTCCATATCTAGTTTTTTGAGTTCCTTTTTTTATGCATTTGCAAACCATCATCTTATCTTCTGCCCCTTCTCTTACTGTTACTGGATATTGTCTTGTTGGATGTAATGTTTTAGGGTAGCTCAAAATAGATTTTAACAGCTTGAGATTTCCTTACACCTTAATTATAGAGGTTGTAAGTCAGTCCGTATTTTTTTCTGACAGATGCCTCATTTTTATACCTCAAGCTTAGTGTATTAAAGTCTCTACTGTTTCAGAACCCACAGTTATCATGGATACAAAGAACAGTTTAAAATGCATCATTTAGTAATAGATACAGAGCTGAGGGGCAAATGGGCATCATGTACCCTTTGTGAGAAACCAACTCCAAAAGCTGTACAGACACATTGCCACTCACATCTCAGGGAAGGGATAGATTCTTTCATTTAGGTCAGCAGGAAATGGAAATTTTCTGGCAGTTTAAAACTTACCACCAACTCCTGAAGTTTTGTGCAAAATCCCAGTGTGTAACATCTGGATATTTTGCAAAGTCACCTGGCTGCAAACCTCAGCCTTCCCGCTCCTGTCATCTCTGCTTTTCCAAACAGCAAACCTGAGAACACGCTCAAAAGGCTGAAAGTCCAAAGAAAAAACACCAGGCAGTCCCCATAGCTGGTGGTAATTAATAGAAAGTGAATCAGTTGCTTTGTATAGCAGATAAAGGAAAAGCCCAGCCAGAATAACCTGCCTCATCACCACATTGTGTTCCCAACAGAAATTAATTCTGTGAGCTGTGGGAGTTTGAAACAAACATGTGAGGGCTAAAAAGACCTAATGCCATCATCCCAGCGTGGAGAGGAAGATTGAAAGGTGCTTTCAGGAGAACGGCTGCAGTCTCTGGGTAGGGACAATATTTTGCCCCCTGTGGCCTTTATGAAAAAAGAGTAGAATAAATCGTGCCACATGTCTGCACAGCTGGAACATCTGTGACTGGTTGGCACAAATTTACAATCCTACCTGGCCGCCTGAATCTGGCTGTAATTGACAGACACGGCCGTAATGGCAACATCCTATCGATCTTCCCTGGGACCAGAGCACCTCAGGCTTGAACGACTAAATTGTGGTAAAGGAGCACGAGATCCCTCAAACATTCACTGAGAAAAAAAGCATTCTCACATTTTAGAACGTACGCCTGATTTTTCATACGAGCCCAAAGGCAGCCTGCACAAGTTGATGTAAAGGCATCTGATGAAGGTTGCTAAATACACAGAAGCTCATTAAGTGCCTCCTTCAAAAGAGCTGGAGCCTGGAAAAACTTTTCAAAATACCAAGTATGCTTATCCAGCATCTGGGTAGAAATCTGCTGTCAACACAGCTAGAAATGGGCTCATTGAACTCCATGGAGTTCTCCTAAATCTTTGTTTAACACGAGATACAACGGATGTGATTGCAAGTCCTTGTATGTAGGTGATAAAGCAGCCCATCCACAACAAAATAAATGCTATTTTATAAAACTACAGCTTCTTATTCAACATGCTGAAGGCACCTAAAAGTTTTGCAGTGCAGCATGAACTATATTAGCCCAAGTAAACAGCATGAAAACACAACTGGTGCGAGCAAAAACCCTCTCAGGTTTTCAATACCTCCACTCTCCTCCCCACATTCAAGTTTCCTCTAGATTCAAGATTATTCTAGTATAAATTCCTAAAGACATGATTCCATCTTTATACTAGTTGGCGTTTTTATTTATTCCCACTAAAATGTGTTTTGCAGAAAAATATTTTCCAATACAAAACTTCAAAACATTTCACAGACATACTTCAGAAAAGAAGAAAATAATAGGTTTGCTAAGGAATTCACAGGCCTGCCGTGCATAACTACAAACCTCTTTCAGCTGTGATCAAGACACCTTCTGTAGTTATAAATCTTAAAACTTAAGTCTTATTTACTGAATAGAAGCTTGGGGTTTTTTGTTTTAGTTTTTTGGGGGCTTTGGGGGGGTTTTTTGCTTGGTTAGTTTCTGAGGTTTTTTGTTGGTTTTGGTTTTGGTTTGGTTGGTTTTTATTTTGATTATGTTGGTTTTATAAGAAAGAAAAAGCATGCTGCGATAAGACTGTGAGATTTTTTTTTCCTGGGTTCATTTCTTGCTTTGGAAAGCACTGCCTTTTTAACAATATTTGCAAAAGAGGTTGAGGGATACACTGAAACACACTCTAAAATACTACAGAGATAAACAGGGATCCACCATCCCTGTGCCCTGGATTCCTATCCCTCATTCCCACTCCTGGAAATGCTTTTGATAACAATAAAACCTGTTGAACTCTTTTTTGTACTCGCTGACACCACTGCTAAATCCCAATAAGATATAAAAGATTTGCAGCTTGCTTGGATTTACATCCAAAAGAAACAAAAGGCACAAGACTGGGAAAGGGTGAAAAGTCCTCCACAAAAGCAGTCATGCTTTGCAATGTCCAAATGAAGGAAGACACACAAATATTTTCAGGAAGACCGAATGTAGAATGGAAACACTTGGAGACGGGCAAAAATAATAGAAAAGTGAGCAACCTGAAACTCCTGGCATGCCCAGAGACCTCCTGACACCACGCCAGCCTTAAAACAGAGCTACTGCTGCTCACAGAATAACCATTCTAGGGAGGCTATTTTGAATTATTTCACATAATTTCAGTTCCCAAAGGGGCTGTAAAGCACTATTGGTAGTCATCTGTACTACAATCATTGATCTTAACTTTAATTATTATTAATGCAAAAATATTTATGAACCAAAGCTATTCCCTTCCATTTCTCTGTCCCTTTCAAAGCTGCTAAGAGCTGGATAACTAAGCGAAGGAGTGCCCTCTGGGAAATCAGCGGTGATTGCCTCATCCTCAAACGGGAAATTGGAAATTCAGAGTAGGGCAAGAAGCTTAACTCCAGCTATTGAGCAGCTGCCATAAAAGAAAGAGTTAAGTAGACAAGGGCACTAGTGTGGAGAAGAGGCAGCTGAAGAAAAGGTAAAAACCAGACAGCTGTGAATGCAGGCACTGAACAGAAAGCAATTATTCTTTTTTAGAAGAATATGGAAACATCAAACTAAACCAGCAGAATGAAGACCAGGATTCCTCGCAATGTGCAATGGGGACACTTTTGGACAATCCTATGTCCCAGGTGCACAGTTAGGGACTCTTCCAGAGCCAAAAGACTAGACTGGAAATCTCCTTAACTGGATTTAGCACACGCCTGCAGCTTCATTGTGTTCAGAGGAACACTCACCGTAAAGGTAAAATCCCCAGGAAGCCACACACAGCACACTGTGGAACAAGCAATTTCCTCTTAACCCATTTTAGTTCCTTTGCCAAGACCCAAAACCAGAAGAATGCCAGCAAAGTGGATTTTTCCCCTGATATACCTAATCTTTCTATCAATTAAATGTGTTCCCAAATGCTTTAATGGACGGGTTTTAATTATTACTTCTACCACTTAAAAAATAGTCTCAATAATTTCCTTAAAAATCGCTGAAGCAAGGCACCGTTCAAATGAAGGATACAATTAAATGGGGCTATTGATAAAAATTTTCTCCATATTCAGAATTTTTCCTGTGATCTACATGCATTAGTAAAAGCAGTATCAACTCTTCCCTGCCAGAGTAGTTGAGCATCTTCCTGCTACTAATTCAGCACACATATTTCAGCCATTACCCAGGGAATGCAGTGATTAGGCAGCTTTCCAGTAAACAGTCCTTAAAACAGTTCATAAAAATTCCATTTAGAAAAAGGTTGGTTTCCTGCTCGAGAATTTGATAAGATGTTGCAATTACTGCTTAGGGATATGTTTCAAGTCCGCCAAGTGAGGTAAATTCCATTTCCACATACGCTATCATAGCGTTTGCGGGTTAAAATGCCATAAAGTAGTTCTTACGTACTCAGAAGATGCAATTAATTTGGGTGCTGCTTTTTTAGAAACACACGCTTAGAAAATCCTAAAAACTTGCAATGAAAAAAGTGAAAATACCCATAAAACAGGCCACAAAAGGCAGATTCTCAAGTAGAAATCTAGTGGCATTGTCTGAATCCCAACTTGCCCAGATCAAAAACTGTTCCTAGTAATGGAGAGAAAACAGCATCACAATCTATATATTCTTTTGACATCCCACCTGAGGTAAGACCCCTAGTTCAAAGGTCCCAGAATAACCAGAAACAGTCAGTTTTACAGGTTACAAGGAAATCAAAGAAATACTCAAATTTTGGCACAGTAATTCCTAAACTTAGAGCATCAGTTTGTTATCCATAAATGGAAAGCATTTAGCTGGTTTTAACAACTTCCTAAAAAAAACAAGATTCAATTGCAACATTTATTATCTAAAAGTGTTCTGGTCAAAATAAAAATGAAACTCAAAATTATGAACCCTTTTTATGAAAATAGCTGATACTTATTAAGCAATAAACTCTTGCTCTCTCCTGTTCTTATTTCCTCAAAAAAGCAACATAAACTAAAACAATGTAATCTCATGTGTTCAGGTTCCATATTTGTTGTTTTGAGAAAAGGCTTTATAACAGCTTCATTGAAGGCTCTTTAAGAAACTAAATCTTTCTAGTTTAATAGAGTGACAAGGTGTATATGAGGGCATCAAATGAAAAGGAAAATGAGCTGTCACAATAAAGTACTACTGAAAGCCTTAGCACAAACTGCATGACAAGCTAAAAGAAAAAGAATTATTTTGTTCCTTTTGCTTTAACCAAAGTCCTAACACTTAGGACCTGCAAACTGCTGCCATTTTAGAGCCAATCTGTATTTTAAGTGGATGTAACTAGCCCTAGCAAACGTAGCAAAAAGTGAAATGTTCTCAAATTGGTCTTAGCATGTGCACTAATCCATCCACACCACATCAGATGTATCTTGTAGTTGATAATATTTTACATGCTTACAATAATTACTGTAATTCAGAACCTTGACACCCATTTTCCTAAGATAAATCAATGTAAGAAAAATTATTCAACCTCCCTTTTCTTCTAAGGGTAAATGCAAAGCAGTTTGAAGCTCACTGTAGGTTTAAATTTTAATCCAAGGGCTGATGGTCTGCAATATGATTACAGTCCTTCCAATGTCAAAAGTTAACAGAGGAGTGGAGTCTATTTCAAATGACTGGCTCTAAACATCTCATAATTACATTAGATAAATTACACTTTACACATAATTGCAACAAGTTTTTGCCGTATTAGGCACCGGTCTGAAATACTTGGCAGTTTCACAGTGAAACACTATTCCTCTTGATGCATTTGGATGAGGTCCTTACCCTTCTACCATCACAGTCAGGGATCTGCCACTGGCATAAAATTCCAGATGGATAATGCCAGCAATCCTAACTACTTCACAAAACAACAGGTAAGGAGGGAAATAGATTAATATGCTGTTCTTATCCCCTTTCAACTGACAGAAGTTTTGCATGCTTAAAAAAAAACAAACCGGTTTTTCCATGACATCATTCGGCTTGAATACTAATGCTTTTCCTTAATGCAACTACATGTACATGGATGTACAACTTCTCTTTTCACAGAAGCAACGCCCAACTTTACATGTTTTTCTTTACTCTGTTTCCCCTGATTATAATTCTAAGATCCTTTCTGATTTTTACGCCATTTCCCTGTCTTAATTCTTCAGTGTTGTTAAATGAAGTGCCCCTCTCCATTCTGTGAAGATAGAGTGATTTACAGCAGCTGAGAATCAGGGGATTGTCCAGTAATTACAGCTTTTCTCAGTAAAGTAGTAGTATTGGATTCATTAACAGTGTTTGGATTCATTAACAATTAAAGTTTATTTCAATGAACAACAAGAACAAAGCTGGGTCAAGCTCCCTTGTTAGGCTTTGACACTTCCTTCAGGAAGACTACAATTCAACCCAGGGTTTCATTTTCTGTTTGGCTGCTTGTAAAATAGAAGGCATCTTGAAAATGATACTTCCATTTAGGGCTCTTACTGTGGACCTTACAGGCACTGTAAATGTGGAGTGGCTTTGTCTTAAACAGCCTAATCCTGCCCATTCCACAGAACAGACATTTGGAGTACAGCGACGATGGGAGCATGAAAACGCAGCATTAACAACTTCTTCATTGCAAAGAGTAAGCGCAATCCAAGTCTTGCTGTTTCCTTGGTAAGACCATAAGAAATGAGGCAGGGAAAGTGAATGTTTTGGGCTTGCAAGCCATTTTCCTTGAGCTGGGACATCTGCTGATTGCAAGGGGTTTCAGTTTGGAACTGAAGGCATGCTTTTTACACCGCTGCCATTAGACAGATTCTATCTGACACCCTACTTCAAAATTAAAACTGCAGGCAAGTGGGTAAATAGGAGCAAAAATGGAAATTTTCAGTACTTGCTCACACCTTATTTTCAGATATTCTCCAAAATAGGGAGCAGCACCAGTGAAAAGCACGTTTGCATCAACAGGGCCTGGATGGACTATCCCAGGTGATACAACCACTAACCCACAGATGACGTGAGAGGTTTCACAGCACAGTGTTTAAAATTCAAGCAGCAGAAGCCCTTCCACCAGAATTTCACTCTTCTTTGGGAACAGATCTTCTGTCTGTATCATTAATTTCTTTGTTTTCCAACTGAGTTGCCATGCAGCAAGTATTGCAGCATCACTAAAGAAACAGAGCTGGAGCACAGAGCAGCTCAGCTGTGTGAACTTGCAGCTCAAACCATCAGAACCACCAAGAAAAAAAAAGGCTGGACCAGCTTTCTCAGCAGCCTGCTTGTGGCACTCAGACCTGAAATTACTCACTGCAAGTGTTCTCTCTAGGGTCTGACAGGACTTACATATATTGGAATATATATAACAAAATGACAATGCAGCTTCAAAGAGTGACTCACAGAAAACCGGTGCTGGAGCACTCAGAATTCATAAGGGACTTTAACCACAGTCACAACCCTCAGTTATTTGGTTGGCCTCCTTTATTCCTTTATTCTTGGGCTTTTCTTCCAGCTTTCTATCAACTGTGATATAAAACCATACTAATTAATCCAAATAAGCACATGTGCTATGTATTTCTTTCAAGATGGGATAACTACATACTCATCATTCCTGAAAACAAGCCCACAGTAACCAAAACCGGTCAAAGCAACACTGTTGTTATAAATTATAGCCCACAGCCATGGGTGTTCCTTGATGGAAGAAGAAGAAATATCAACCCAACCTCCTGGTCTGCTATGAGAACATTTGTTATAAATCAGGTTTTTCCAGTGTTCTATTTCAACTGCATAGATCAGTATCCAATAGAGAGCTCCTTAAGTCACAGACAAACCCACAAAAACTGCTTAAGACCAACATTCCACAAAAACATGACAAAAAAATTCAAAGCAACCTTACAGTAGAGAAAATGCGGATTTAATAGGAGCTTAACATTAAGAATCCTATCCTCAAAATAATGCAAATTGATTTAAAGTGGATTTAGGTTTTTAAATGTTAAGAGCATAAAATTGAAGAATTAATTGAATTTGCTGTCGGTTCAACATTGCTAATGTAAATGATAGATAACTGTATCGGGTCATTCTTGACTAAATTAAGCGCTATCTACCATTATTACATGACTAAAGGCTTTAAAAAAATCTGTTGTTAAATGCAATCAACTTTAAATTAAACTATGTGCATTCAGTCAGTGTCTTAAGCAATGATGAGGCAGAGATGCCTTAAGGTGGTAGTAGGGATTTAGACCTCCACAACTTCTGATGTAAAATTTAAATAAGTTAGAATTTGAAAAAGCAAATTAACCTGTACTGCATTTTGTCCACAAAGCTCTTCCTTCCATTTTGATTTACCACTGGTCTCCACTCATTAGATCAAAGCTCACAAAGTATTTTTGAGACCAACCAGCACTTTCAGCCCAATTTAAAAGTCACTGAAGGCAATGAAAATTACTTCTGTCAGCTTCAGTAAGGCCTTCCACAATCTCAGTACTCAGTAGCTACAAGGAGTAGGACTGAGAGGGTCTGACCAACTTTGCTGAGGATATCACTTGGCAATCAAACATCATTGGAAAAAATCAGAGATTACTATTTATATTGCTTCAGCACAGCCACTGCTGTTCTGAGATTACCTGCTGCACAATGGAAAAAGCAAAAAAAACGGATGTGAAAATACATATACCGACACCTGACTTATACACATCAGTATTCATCAATTAAAAGAGCCTGTGATGACTTCTCCAAACTGTCACTGGGAAATGACAAGCAACAGTCATTTCAGCCAAACTGGTACTCACATATCCTCTTGGCTGTGGGAATTCTGGGTCACACCCACTTCTTTTACCATTTTTCCCTGCAATGTAACTGAAAGTGACATTGACATTTGTCCCTTGGAAAAGTTACTGTTATCCTCCTTGTTGACAGGATTATTCTACTGCCTGATGTTTTGTTTATTTTCTAAGCAATTGCCAGGAATACTGTCTGTGCCTGTCATCTGTCTACACGTTGACTGGTATCCACGCATCACACTGGAAGATCAGAATCCTTAAAAGAAACTTTCCTTCTCAACTCTTGAAAAGACATTCCCAACACCGCCGGTAGAATCTGAAGATGCCAGCTATTAGGAGACAGAATTGACCACAATTTAGTCAAAGTGCACCATCACACCTCCTACTAAGAAGGTTTTAAGAACTGGAAAGTCCATTCTTGTGGGAAATCCGCAGCGGGAGAAATGTGGCAGTCAATATGAGTGATCGGCAAATCTCGTTTATTGTTAATTCACACAATGCTTTTATAATAACACTAATAAGCTCATGCATATTGCAAAAGTTAAGCTCAGGATTGGTCCTCAGACTAAAAGTCAGCTACGCCTCTTTCTACATTTCTTTGTGGTTACATAGTTTGAGTAAGTTTTTTGTTTTACCGTGCTTCTCCCTCATATCTTTCAGCTACAAGGTCTTGTTATTGTATCCCAGCTGTGCTCAAGGACATGCGAAGCTTACCGCCTTGCTGGTTCTCATGAGAGTGCCTGTGTGCTCAGCAAAGCTCTCTCATGTCTATGTGACCTTTTGCAGCTAGCCAGTTATCCATCACACTCTCCACATGTTCTATTCCTACTGTACAAGTCCTTGACCACGTAATTCCCATCTCGTGCGCTGGCCACTGTCAGCTTTTCTACACAAAGTACATTAAGCAATCATCAACTCATTCAAGTTTGACTGCTGAAAAGTGCCATTAAGTATTAGCAAACATTAGACACAATTAGTTTTGTCTGAGGGCAGGTAATGTTCCTAATCACATTTCCCTCACTCCCACATTTTAGGGATGAAAGTAGATCTTCTGACAGACCTGAGCTTGCTTCCATCATAAATCAAACGGGGTAAATTCCTGCAGCAATGGGTTCAGAGATCTCTTCCCTGCTTTGGAGGAAGGAGGAGGCTGGACAAGCATGGATGGGGTTGCTGAGGATGCAAAGAGACTCTCCACAAACACTGGATGGACATGTCAGACCCCTGAATAGCTCCGCTCCTGTGAAATTCCCAAGCTCAAGGCATGATTCACTAATAAATTATATGGATTATGCAGCATTTGCTTGAGGACAGATGTATCACTGCCTTCTGCAGGACAAACTGTCAGACCCTCTCTGTGTTCATCAGTTTACAATTTTCACACCTTCTAGTGGCTGATCTGGAAAACACATCAGCCATTACCACGATGGATATAAACAACTAATATCCAAAATTCTTGTGAGGCAGCCCCTTCAGTACAGCTTGATAGCACAGGACATAGGTAGCCTAGGATAAATGCCAAACAGAGCAGAGAATTTCACCCCTGAACTGACATTTAAGAGTACATTTCAATGGCTTATGCAGTGCAGACTTTCTGATGTTCTTTCTCCATCATTTTGTTAAGATTATACGTCCAAACTTTCAAAGCACAGCATCCAAAATACAGAAATGCTCTCCCTAGACCAAATTTCTCCCCAGAGTTAATGTTAGGATCAGATCAGCTGCAAAGCTACTGGTATTCAGATGTAAAACTTTTCAATTGAAGCAGACTATTGTCTTGGACAAAATCAATTAAGTGCAATAAATTTCATACATAAGACCCCAAGGCTGGCAAGTGTCCCCTAATGTCACACTGAAGAAACCTGAGCCAAACAAATACCACCCTCCTCAGTCCTTTTCACGTACTCTTTTTGCTCATCAGTTGCACGAGAAAAGAAAATGCCCGTTTTTCCTGCTTGCTGGAGAATAGAGATACACATACCTTCAGTTAGACGTGGTTTTGGTAACACAAGTGATCTATAAAGTGTTCCTTTCGGGGTACAACAAAGAAAATAACACCTTCCAACAGTTTCCAACATAACCTTAACCAGCTGAGGAGACAATTCAGAGAGAAGAGCATTTAAATTACTGTACACGCTCAAATAGAACATTTTTGTTCCTCAGCACATTGCTAAGGTACAGACTGCTGCACCTTGTGACAACACCATGGAGATGGGCCGCTAAAAAACTGCCCTTTATTTTTTACCTTCTATTAGTAAGGGTGTACGACTTTTCATATGCTCCCAGATATATGCAAGATAACAGAAACCCACTCCATAAAATATTTCAAAACACACTCAAGAAATTTACATTCCAGAAGCTTGGATTCTTGATGCCTATTCCTGCTACCTCATGTAAAGACCTTTTAAGGAAAGCACACAGTAAGCAGTATTTCTGATTCTGTTTTGAAGAACTCCACCATTAAAAGGAATTATTCATCTGCTTTTTTCTACAACTTCCTAAGAAAGTATCATTTATATTACACACTTATATTATTTAGACTAAAAAGGACTGATTTCAGCATCAAGACTGTGTAGTGATCTCAGTTTCATCTTTCTATTCAATCCCTTTAAACTCACATTAAAAGAATATTTAAATGCATAGACAGAATATTTCAAATGCAAAAAAAAACTATGGCAAACACATGGATACAAATGTACAACTAAAACTTAGCCTGCCAGGCCTACATGCAATATTTTTCTCTCTCTCTTAGGTTAACTGTGCAATTTAACAAACACAAAAAATGGCACACAAATTATGGATGTTGAATGTGAATGCTCTTGTAAATTAGGTGACACAGCAAACAAATCAAAATGAAAATACACTAAGAAAAAGAAAAATTGGAAATATTAACATAAAGCAGGCTTCACAAATGTATTCAGGAAATCCTAACAGTTGCTTAGGAAAAATGGGAAATTAGCAGCTGCATTTTTAAGGAACTACGTAGTATTTCAATAATGTATATATGTGTGTGTGTGTGTATATATATATATATATCTCAAAGATACAGAAACAAGAATGGGGGGAACAAATTTTGAAAACACCTTAATGTACCTTGATAATGTTGAAAGGCAGAAGTCATTTAAACAACAGGAAACCCACAAACCCAATAGCCAACATGAAAGAAACAATACTAACACTTAAGATATTGATAACAAATATTAGTTTTCATTAGGAATGTAAGTGTACCATCAGGCCCATAGTTCCATTTAACCCCATCAGAAGGGGTTAATTAACATTAATTTTTGGTAAATTTCTGCATAAGAGTTGAACTAGTAAATGCTGAACCTCTCTGAGCAGAGGTGAGCAGGCATGAGCAGTACAGCATTACTCAGATCACGAAGGCCATCGTGACCCCAAAGAGCTGTGACAAACCTGCAGCAAGCAGAGGGTATGGCTCTCAGATGTGGACACCAGGAGGATTAATGGTCAATTTAGTCGAAGACACAGGGCTCAGAGGGCTTTGCTCCCCAGACTGTCCTTTAAGCCCTACAGAATCTCCAGATTTATGGATTTATGCAGGGAGTCACAGAAAATACAACTCCCTTCTTTTAGAAGGTATATGGAAATGCAAAATACAACTCCCTTCTTGAAAAAGGTGTATGTAAATATATGGAAAACCTACACATGGACCCACCAACACAATCCAGTCATTTCAATGTTGGCCTGAATGTACCATCAACATGTAATTTTGGAATACATTCAAGTTACACTAGAAATGAGCATAAAAACCACAGAAAATCCTGCCATATTTCTGGCATTCCTTGAACGTTAGGAGACTACATTATTTTCCAACTTATTATCAACTCTATGAAAATAGAGAGTGACATTCCTTCTAGCTGGAAGAAAACATGTTTATATTTAGTTTACTCAGAACTGCAACATTGAAAGAACATTTAGTCTCCCAAATGTGAAATAGCCTCCTACCTTGAATGATCTGTTCAGCGTGTTGCTTTTCAAATCAGCAAAATGATCTTTTTTTTTATGACAGATCACTAAATAAGCTGGGGAAGGCAGTGCATCAGCAGCACAGGACAGTTATTACCTCCGACACCTGGCTGCAGCAGAGGAATTCCTTTGCAATGGAATGGAGAGTAACTAACCCATGCCTCTGCTGACTCCAGCTGTCAGTCAGCACTGCCAGCTGGATGCATCACACACCTCAGAGATGGAACCAGAGCCCCACACTGGACAGACAGCAACATTACGGGACTGGATTTGGGCAGCCAGAGGAACACGAGTGGCATGATACAAATCATATCAATCAGAAAACTGGAACTGCTGTTGAAAAAGCACTAACTGAGGCTACAAAATGCAGGATTTTTGCAGAGCAACACTGGTTTCACACAGCTGACTTGCAAAGCCATCCTACTGCCTGACTGCAGACCTAGTGAGCTGCTGCACATGTGTTATTGTTACATGGTCTCTGCACTGAGATAAGTTTACAAGGGCCTTCAGCACTGAATTAATTTAGATTCTACAAATAAGTCAATGCTTTTTTAGTTCCAACACTTCACTACAGAAACAGTTTTCCAGCATTTCACTAACTAAAACAAAGAACTAAATGTATTCTAAATGTATTTACAAGGTATTTTTAAAGCCTATTTAAGTCTAAATGACACAGAAAGCAAGCATTCCCCAACAGCTAACATGTTCTTGTAACTGTGTAACTGTGACTCTTCCGTCTTTGTATCAGTCGGTTATTTCCCAAAACAGAGCAAACAAATCAGGCCAGCAGACTCCTGGGCTAACAATGCCCATCAAGACGGATCTACAAGATGGACAAATGCAGCATCACACCAACATTACCATGCTGCCCCTTGGACTACTTGATCCCTGTCAGGACAGCAGTCACAAATCATTCCTAAATCTCCACACCCATTCTTCTTGCACCTTGACTGCCCATGCTTTTCCTCTGTTCCTTGGGCTATTCCTTCAGTCCATTATCCCAGACAACCGAGAGCCACCCCATTTGACAGAAACAGGGGATGCTTCTGCCATGTTTTCAATGGACTTCAGGAGAAAAATTATTGGCGACTTTATTAACATGTTGTTACATTCCACTGCCCCCAGGCTCCCAAGCTGGTTTATCAATTCAGGCATCATTCAGCCTGAATAAAATTGGGAGCCAATGTCATTTATAAAACAGTTAAAGACAGAAGTAGACATCCACATCAGAAGAATCCCAGCACTCCAGTTAGTTACCTCAAATCAGTTATAAATACTTGCCAGAGATATCTCCTGTTACAGAGAAGGAAAAGACTTCCCAGGAGAGCTAATGGAACTGCAATTTGCAGCAGCAAGGGACACAGTTGCATTCAGAGCAGGTCCTCACAAGTGCTTTGCACAATACCAGAGCTGGATGCAGAGCCCAGATGCCACTACTGCAATTTTCAATATTTGACCTGAGTTACACTATGCAGATGACATTTCTGGCAGATTCCAGCTGAAGACAGATTAACTAAACTAGAGCAAAGGTATCATACTACTGTATTTGCATCTAATGCATGACTGACATGGCTTGTGGCATCAGGTTTATCAAGAAAATGACCTTGAGTGCTTTTTTCATCGTAGAAAATGTGATTAACAGTTCATCATAAACTAGAAAAGTCTCAGTTGCTCCAACACATGCAGAATACTGTCTCTTCCTTTACTGTAGCATCCATGTCACTCCCACTGGCCCCTTTGTACAATCATCACAAGCCACATCACTGGCTCCAAGCAACAGGCACTGCAGAGCTGCAGCAAAATGCTTGAACAATAAAAACATCAAAGTCAGATCAAGTTAAAAGGGTGCCAGTTGCAGGATGATAGCCACCATTCAATAAGAAATTGTTCCATAGGCATTAAGAAGCCTAGAATGGCTCACAGGGGGAATTAGTAGAACAAGAGGAAAATGAGATATCAATTGCTTAATGCAGAGAAGGTCACAGAGTAGCTTAACTTACTATAAAGGAAAAACCTGACAGAACATTTCCCTTTCACAGGCAAGTGGAGCACAAGCCCGGGTATAACACTGTAATCACATGAACTGTTGGATGCAGAAATCTTTTTGTAGCTGCAGTTTCCGTATTTTCCCCCCTACATTTGGATCCTTGCTGTTTTTCACCCCCAATAGTATGTACTAATGACATTGTCATAGGAATGAAGTTTTGAAAAGTTATTGCAAAACCTAAACACTTAGAAAAGACCCATGGGAAAGTCCATGCATATCACATATCCAGCACCAGCTTTCACAAAATAAATGTCAATACAATAGTAACAAATGTATTATCAGATAAGACCCCAAAGAATTTTTGACTTTAACGTTTACATGCTAGATTTTGGGGGGTTTTAGGCATAGGAAGGCATGCATTAATTGTGTTTTGGTATTTTCACACATCAGTATTTGATGTCAAACACTCTTTCATCATATAAGCCTTGAACCAAATATAGATTAGAAGGACGATAGGTTCTATTTAGACAGTGAATGAAAGTGTAATTAAAGGAAAATTGCTGCAGACAGGAAACAGCTCTTGGTCCCAGTAGAAACAAGTCACCTATACTTAAGTCTAAAATCACTGATACAATCCAAGTACAGGTGATTTCCCTAAATTTCAAAAAACCCTGTTATCAGAAATGCAAAATGAACTTCTGGCACTCAGAAGAATTCTCTCACCCTCAGTCTAATGCATCAAAACAGAGACCAGAGGCCAGCACAGCAGGAAAGAGCATCTGTCCAATTGGTCACCACATCCAAGTGACTCAATGTCACACCGAGCAGGACCAACAGAGATCCTGAAAATCCTGAGAAACTGGTTTTATGGAAAAGAAAAATCAAATTCTGTCAAATCTTGTTCTGCTAAGGTTTATATGCTGGAAATTATGCCTCATTATGCCTCAGAAAATAAATTCCTATCACATGGATGTCATTTCACATCATTTAAGTGAGAAACATGTACTAAGTATATTAATACCCACATTACCTTTAATTTCATCACTTTTGCACTCATAAGCAAGCACAGACCCAGTGTCTCCTTCAGCCAACCACATTTTCTTCTGGGCTGCAGAAGCAAAGCTGTCCCTGTCACAGGAAGGGCCAAGGGCATCCTGACACACCAGGGTTGTTTTAAGCCTGTTTTATAGACAACTGAAACTTGGATGGGTCATGTGAGTATGAAAACATCTGCTGACACTGACACGGGAGACCATTCCTGAGGCCACACAAGTTTTCTTCAATGTTTTAAGCAGGAATGAGAAGTATTACAAAATCTTTGGAAATACCTTCCCAGTATTTGTAGGCTATCGCTTATTATGCTGAAATCACAGGTTTTTAAACTGCTTCCAGTTTTCAGCTACAAAACCCTGCTTTTTGATTCAATAAAAGAAGTTATTTCGTCTTAATTTGGCCCTTTTACACTCTTTAGTTTTTATCTCAACCACTCCTATTTTATTTTGAAACTCCATAATTGTGAATACAAACAGCTCTAATCTATTGAATGAGTCATCATGTTATTTTTAAGTTCATTCTGTGGTTTTTGGGTTCTCTATGACATTTTCCTGTAGGCTACAGAACACTGAATATTCCAGCACCAGATAAGTACAGCAGTAATTGAATATTAGTCCAGATGCTTGTGGGCAGGGTACTTATGAAAAAATATCTGTGGGCAAAAAATGAAAAATCTTTTTGCACTGTGCAAAGCCAGTCAACACACTGGTTACTAAAAGGAAAGGATTTTCAGTGCAGTTATTAAAATTTGATTTCCTTCACCTTCAACACTCTACTACTGTGTATATTCTCCAGTTTTCCAAACCAGTGCAATTAGAGAACGGTTCACAGACACATTAAGATGGACATGGAAAAACTGAGCAGATCTCTAAATCCTACAGAGATAGTCCTCAGTCCTTTAATAAGTTTGAGTCAAGAAAACCTGGCGCTCTGGTGGAGCCTGTGACAGTAACAAAGCTCCTCAAGCTTATTTCAAAATATGATTTTACAAGTAAGAACTTCACATTAGATTGAAAATTTGGCACTCTGCTTGAAGATCTAATTCTACATTCAAAAGCATTTAGTAATAAACTAAGTATTACTCTTCCCTTTCAAAACATTGATGACTAATTCATGCTCACAGTTTGGATTCAGCCAGCAGGGAAATGAACACAGCTAAATGCAATCTTTCAAATTAACAGGCTCTCTCTATAAACCATACAATTATTCTTTAAACAGAACTACTGTTTTATTACTACTGGGATCTTAGGTTCATTATGTTCTCATAATACTCGCAAACATATCTATTAATCTGCAGAATTACAACAGCCAAGAATTAATTTCAAACAAATGCAATAAGTTGCTTATTCATTCTTGATTTCAGCAACAATTTTCACTACAGATATATTTCAAAGAAATTTCCAGTGCATAATAAAAATTCTGTCTTATTCCTAACATCACAAGCGTGGCTGCTAACACAAATACCAAATGTAACGAAAATTAAGTGCACCGAGATTTTCTTCTGAGTCCCATACTCCACAAAATTCAATATTTCCACTGAAATGAAAACCTTTTTTCTTTTCATCTACAAGAAAAAAAAAAAGTCTTAAAATTCTTTAAGCTTAGAGGTTCAAATTTTCATCAATTACTTCTGATATTTCTAGGTAATAATTTCCCCACCCGCACATACACCAGTGCACCCTTGAAAGCAAGAGCCATGATTATAAATTCTGTTAGGTATGACAACAAATGCAATTCTGGGATACAAACAAAGAACTTAGACAGTCCAATTCTCATCTGGGAAAAGATGTCTTTTTGGGATGGGAGTGTTTTTTCCCAATCCTAAATTCAGTTTAGCTAAGTCAAAATTGAAAAATGCCCCAGGGAAAAGTGAAAAGCATGGCAACACCCAAGACCCTCCACATGTGAACTACCAAATATTTTGTGTCCAAGTTCTATGAAAACACATTATTCTCCAACTTCCTCCTCAAAATACCAGGAAGACACTAGCTTTTGCTCCAACTGCTGCTTCCCTTGCCTCTCTCCCCACCTCTACTAAAATGTATTTCTATAGTTATGACACGTTAAAATACATATTTACACTGGCACAGGAGTTGAAGCACAACATCACTGACATGGGAGGTGCTGGTGTGTAAGAGACGGTCCGAAGATCCCTCATCTGCCTCACGACCATCGTCAAGGACAGAGACTGAAACCCCTAAAAGGGACTCTAAAATCTCAGCACAGGAGTTCTGGCCTGGCTGAGGTTGGTGGGATGTTGGCCAAGTGCTGCCTGCAGGTGTGTTCGATGGAAAAACCCAGCACGCACTTCTATCGGAACATCAGAACCTGAGCAGAAACAATGGGCAAGTCACGGTGAAGTGACCGCGCCTGCTGACTCGTACTGGTTGACACTGTACCTGCTGACAGCTGACATGTTCTGAGTTCTCTAAATGAACACGCTGTGATGATTTCCCCCACCTGTTTGGCCAACTGCCTGTCGCTTCAAAGAGGACTATAAGGACCCCTGAATTAAGCACAGACTTTGAGATCTCCCCACAGAAGAAGACGGGTCTATTGGCTGGACCATGAGGATTTCGTCTCTCCGTTGGTAGCTATAACCCACTCCCTCTTTCTCTTTTCTCGCTATCCTTTATTTCCCTTCAAACTCCCTCTATCGCATTTGTTGGCACTAAATAAAGCTGCATTTTGGATTGAGCAAACTGAGTTGTCCCCCGCTGTGTCTTTTGCGCCTTGAGATCCCTAAAACGAACCATCAGGTTCCCCGCATATATTTGCGGACCCTGACATGGTGCCATACCCTTTTGGTCCACAGAGCTACAAAGTGCTTTGGACATGTGAAAGGGAAGCTGGGGACAAGAGAACTATTTTTTACACTGAGAGTACGCAAATGAAACTCAGGTTATTTGTGCCCTAGATTCAATTTGCTTTTGCCAGCCTTGATAGTGCACTTAGGTGAACAAATACTTATGGTCAAGTATTATTAACAAATAAATAAAGCAAAAGAAAACTTTGAAGAAACAGAAAATTAGGCTAGAAAGGCAATATAAACTATCCCCCAGAGAGAGCAAAGGCAGGCAAGCCCCATAACACTTAGGTTCAGTGCACGCACATATCCCAGAACTCAGAACACCAAACCATGCACTGTCTTTAGTGGACAACAACCAAAATTACATGTCGTAAGTGTGAAGAAAAGGTGACCAGTAAACTGGAAAACAACCACACCCTAATAGCTGTTGGAACTGTTTCCATCATCCTAAACCCTCCGGACAAATCATTTCTGTCTCTGCATTCTTTCTGCTTTACTTTATGGGCTGAGAAAAGCCCGTGGCATTTTATATGATGGCTTGTTCCAGAGGCTGAATCAATTCCTGTTCTTGGTGATGTTTCCCTGATGTGAACTGTGGTTGGGAGTTAACCAAGATCTCGTAATGAGAATCTTTTTATAGTGTAATCTACTTGCCTAGTTATTATTTCAGCCTGGCAGTTTGCATCGAGGAGAAAATACAAGGAAATAGGATACATTGAAACAATGAACCAAATAATGGGGTGGGGGAAAGAAATCAGGGCTGAAAAATGAACATGGAATTACTGACTGCAAAGGATCAAGCGGGGATTATTTTTCTTCTCCTCCTTCCCCTCCTATTTTGGTTCTTGATTTAAGAAAAAAAAATGAAGTAAATATTAGGTGCTGTGTCTGTAAAACAGGGATAAGTCAATCATTCAATTAATCCTTACTATCACCTGCAAATAGTTTAATTATTTGATGAAACAGTAAAAGAGTTTTTAGAGCATCTTCCACAACACAAACTTGATAAGCAGCTCATAAATATTCAAAAATCCTACATTTACCCTGAAAGCTAAGAAAAGTATATCAAAAATTCCTTTAGTGGGAGTCCAGACGACCAGAACCAGATTCTTCACCTCCTCCATCAACATTGACACGAAACATAATTGTTTGTGACTGATCTGAACAGAAAATCCAGGCGTTTCTTTCCACATGATATCAGTTTAGGGTGGTTGCCCACTCTGATCTCCCAGGCTATTTCTGCAGTCTGTCATTCTATCCCTGCTTTTACCAAGTACAGAAAATTAGCAAAGTTTAACCACAAATGAAGTTGAAAACCAGGCCTATATGTGACCTTTTAATTACCTCTTACCACTTTGTGTACATAACTTGTGCTATGTACCAAATTCTGTTCAAAATTTTCAAGGATTTTTGTGTCTTAGATGTCGCCTCTACCTCAGTTTTAAAGTTCCTCATGTTTGCTTTTCCCCCCTCTAAGTAAAACAGCAATGCATTTATTTAAATACCTGCATGTTTAAGACTTAACTATTTAATTACTCTCATCTCTCTATTTAGCAGCCTTTTTGAATAACACCCTTGTTCATGCTTGGTTTTTTTGGCTCTAGGGCTGCAGAATACAATTTACAGTGTTTTCTTGATAATAAATGTAATTTTGTCATTGAATATACTTAGGACTCCTGTGATTCTGCTACAGAAAACACAGCATATCAGGGAAACCACACTGTACAAGTGCTTTAACAATGATTTGCTAACAACTTCATCACTCTTTCTTAGAAAAACAATAAAACACTCATTTTATATACTCAAAACCACTTCTCTCCCTTTCCCTTCTTCCCCAGCCTTTCCAAAGTCACAGATGCAGTTGTAATAAGCGACATAGTGCTGGCAAAGGTTCGTTCCAAACCTCATAGAAAGCAATCAGCTCCAGCTCCCCTAGAAAAATCATTCTGTTTAATGCAAAATGCACTGAGGTCAGAGGGAAGATGATACTTCCACTGGAATAAATATATCCTTTCTCTGCACAGGAGACAAAAGTCCTACACCATCCAGGGCACTCTTTGAAAGCTTTACCAAGAGGGCTCCCAGTTGTCAGTCACAGCACAAAACGGCCCTCCAGAGACATTACAGATGGTAAATTGTTTCATAATACATCAGCTGCTGTTGATAAGAGGCACTCCAGCATGCTGAGCCTTGTTACTTCTCCTCATTAGCGAGAAGCTTTTATCTGTTCTCAGACTGAGACAACTGTCTTCCAAAGTCTTCATCCACAACATGATGAAGTTAACTAAACAATCACTTCACTCCTGAAGATCATCTTAAATAAGAGCTGAACAAATGCTTGAAATTAAAAAACGGAGCTGCCAAAGACACAAATAGACTACTACTAGGCAGATAGCTATTTGCTTAGTTTTGGAAGGAGTAAGACAACTCCTCTCCTACAATGAGCTCAGGAAGCTCACTCCTTAAATTACTAACCAGGCAGGGGACCACAAAATTGCTGGAATATTCTCTCTAAACCTTAGTCTCAGCAGAGGAATCCACTAGGGAATAACCACAGGGCATTATGCACCAGCATTAAGTACAATGGGCGATACATGCATGTTGGAGAAGGGAGAGGCGGACACCAGGTGGTCGTCAACCAAGCTCGTTTATTGTTAATTCACACAATGCTTTTATAATAACACTAATAAGCTCATGCACATTGCAAAAGTTAAGCTCAGGATTGGTGCTCAGACTAAAAGTCAGCTACGCCTCTTTCTACATTTCTTTGTGGTTACATAGTTTGAGTAAGTTTTTGTTTTACCGTGCTTCTCCCTCATATCTTTCAGCTACAAGGTCTTGTTATCGTATAGCAGCTGTGCTCAAGGACATGCGAAGCTTACTGCCTTGCTGGTTTTCATGAGAGTGCCTGTGTGCTCAGCAAAGCTCTCTCATGTCTGCGTGACCTTTTGCAGCTAGCCAGTTATCAATCACACTCTCCACACATGCATACAGATTATATTTGCAGTAAACAATAGGCATGAATCCTCAAATCCATCTTCCCTGCAAGCTACAAAATGCCTTTTTTTAAATGAGATGACAGCAAGATATAGGAGAGCCACTCATCTTTAAACTGAGTCTGGGAGTGTCCAATTCCAATGTTTTTTGGGTTGATTAAAAGGGACTAATCTTTGCTGTTATTCATGGGTTACTGTTCATTAGCACGATCATTTTTATCAAAGTAAAATTTGCTCCTCTCTACATGGAAATTGCCATACGGCCTTTCAGCCTTTCGTTGATTAGGCATTTTATAAGTATAACTTCTCCTTTCTTGAAAGCCTTTTCAGGGTACCAGCCTTTACAAACTAGAAAAAGCAGAGTTCCATCTCCAGATAGCCAGGCTGAAAGCTTAAACACATGCTAACATTCAGTTTCACCACTAGGGTCTCATCCAATGTTGACTCTTAACATGAAATTCTTATCAAGGAGTGATGTGCCTTATTTCAGGTTTAGTTCTAGTGAATAAAAATGTAAATGCTTGAATATTCTCAACTCGGTCAAAAAAGGGAGGGTCAAGCACCACCTGCTTACTTCATTACAAATCATCTATTTGAGGAACATTACCTAAAGGAAGATGAGCTCACAGAAAAGTCTTCGTCCCTTAAGGTCATTTCTTCACTGGAATTTTTCATCTTGTTTGTTTTTTGTGGGGCCGGGATTTGTCTGGTGGCTTTTTTGTATGGTTGGGATTTTGTTTCGTTGGTTTGGGATTTTCTTTGGTTGGTTTTTCATGTGCTCGTTTTGGGGATTTTGGTTGGGGATTTTTGGTTTGTGGATTTTATTTGAGTGGGTTTTGGTTTCTTGGTTTTATGGTTACTTTGGGGATATTTTTGTTTTCTTTTGTTGGGGGTTTTTTGGTTGATTTGGGGATTGGTTGGTTTTTTCATTTGGTTGGTTTGGGGGATTTTTTTCTTTTTTTGGTTGTTTTTTCATTTGGTTGGTTTGGGGGATTTTTTTCTTGTTTTGGTTGTTTTTTCATTTGGTTGGTTTGGGGGATTTTTTTCTTTTTTGGTTGTTTTTTTCATTTGGTTGGCTTTTTGTTTGGTTGGTTTGGGGGATTTTTTTTGGTTGGTTTTTTGGTTGATTAATTTGAGGGATTTCTTTTTTTTGTTGGTTTTTAGTTGGTTGGTTTGGGGGAATTTTTTGTTGGTGTTTTTTTTGTTTGGTTGATTGTTTTGGTTCATTTGGGTATTGTTTTTGTTTCAGATTCAGTACTAGCACCTGTAAAGAGTAGAGTGCAGGCACATGAAATAGATTTTCATATACAGAAATGCACAACACATTTACTGCTAAATACAACTCATATCTAAGCAGCCCTGCAGCATGGACACAGCACAGTTTGGAAAAGCTCTGGCCTGCAGGGCAGCATCACTGTATTTTGTGATGATATAACAGAGCACTAATAATCTTCATATAAGTAAAACCCTGCTTCCACTCTTAGCCCAGAAAACATCTTTCAGAAGTATTTCCAACTGCACTAAGCACTCTGAAAAGAGTTGTCTTCCACTGCACAGTGTTTACTTTCACAGTGAGCACTGGGGGATGCAAGAGCACAGGGCTGGCTCTTCCTGCCCAAAGCTGAAAACAACTCTTTCATCTCAAACTTCTCTTGCAAAATTGCTACCAAGCTTCATTGCTTTGACCTCACAGGCTAAGGACTAATGAGGACCAGAGCCATCAGTGCTGTCTGTACGACCTCAGCTCAGTGCTATTGGATACTTACAGAGGACATAAATTAACAAATTAATCTCATAAAAGCTCAAATTTAAAACTACTATGATTGTCAGTCTTTACAATAACCTGACTCTCTAATAAGAAAAATGCACACTTTGTTATTTCTGTGGATGGACAGAAATATTATTCTGTTATTCCATGGATAGACATGCTCAGCTGCAGCACTCTTCTGAGAAGTTCTTTGCCTGGGTTTGTGTTATTCCCAGTCAGCTGCCGCCTCCCTACCCTGAGACTAAAACCCCACCAAAAGCCTTAACAGCAGCAAATAAAGGGGAAGGCAGATGCCCCAAGTCTTCAGTTTCGTACTCCGTGCCCAAAATGACCAGCTTCTTCTACACTTTGCAACTTTCACAAAGTACCTTTCACTGCAATATATATTTCAGCCCCCCAGAAATTTGGGCAATTGAACAATTTCCCAAATTGAATATGAAAACAAATGAAAAAATTTTGACCATGGTACCTAATCAAAGTAATATCAAGAAAGGAGCATACTGATTCCTGAATATTCACCATTAACTTGGCAGTAACTGCCTTTTTAAGGATAATTTTCTGGACGCCGTCACAGAATACATCAAGACGCCTGAAATTAGCATTGTTAACCAAAAAGGCCAGTGACTGTGCATTCTCTGCCTGGTTTGCAACTATGACCATGAAAATGAAGCATTCAAGTTTCTTGTCCCTGCTATATAGATGGCAGATGGTTTTCAAGTTATCCCATATAGGACCTTAAGTTTTTATATTCAATATTTCTAAGGGTTTTCAAGCCAGGTATTAAGAGACCAGATAAATGGCTTACTTCAAGTACAGAATTTCTCTGAACCTTGATGGGGGCACTTCAACAAATGCCATTCTAGCTAGTTGCACAAACAACCCAGACACTTCAGATACCCACATCTGTCGCAACCTTCCACTCTATGAATAAGCAGCACATCACTACATTCAGGAAAGCACAACTTCATGGAGTTATTTCCATGTCTTTAATCTTTTTCCTGTGCCCTAGTGTTCTATACAAAAGGAGACAAAGATGGAAGCAAACAAACTGCGGCACATTAGGCTTAGGATCCCATCTCTGGAAGTTAAGATCATCATTAGCTGATGGTTGTATAAGAATAATCACAATTGTTTAATTTGGTCGGATTTAAACATATGTTTTCAAAATTTTCATATCAATGAACAATTACAGCATAATTAGGTACCAAATCTAAGTAAACACTCTGCTAGAACAATTTTAATTAAAGGAGATACTTAAGAAATGGTTTAATAAAGCAACCCTCTAGTCAGAGAAGCAGTACTTCTACTGTATGTATTCTTTTTGCTATTCCAGCAGCCAGTTACTGTCTCAGCCATGCCTGCCTTTGCCAAATTAAGAATATGATTTGAATTCTACTCAGTGTAAAAATATACTCAAGAACACAAGAAAGAAGATGTTATCCGATGGCTATAATTTCAAAGACTTCAAAAATTCATCTTCATATTGACCTCAACTTGTCCAAAAATCTGGATTGCTAACAGGCTGTTTCTTCCAGAAGACCTAAATTTTTCCTTGTGTTCTTAAGCACTGCAGACTCTCTGATAATAAACCTTTGCCAGAGTGGACTTGAAAGAAAGAGAAGGGCGAAGGTGCTTTTATGCCAAACATAACAGTTAAGGGTTTATACAAAAATACTAGTGGGCCCACGTGAAATGATACCTGGTTAGTTTTACATTACCAATCATTATCAATTTCATAAAATATCATATCAACATCAATGCTTACTAAAGAGAAGAGTTTTGCAAAAAAACCGCCCTTAATTCCAGAACCCCTCAAGAATAAAATATTTCTATGATAATAATCTTAACTTTTAAGTGAGGAGACTGAAATACAGCACTGCGGTTTGGAAACCACGTTACATGAGGTCTAATGGAGATGTGGAAGTGTTTACTAGCAGAGATGGGATATTTTTTCACTTGATCAGAGGAGAAGTAAAATAAAACCCAAAAGCAACAGCCCAAAGTAAAAGGACAGAGACCAAATCAATGCTAGTCTGTGTCAGACTGAGCACCTGAATGTCTTGAAAATACCTCACCAGCCTTCTGTTCACCGTTTTTGCTCTTTACTGCTAGCAAGAACATTTAAAAATGAGTTATAGGTAAGTGACAACATTGACTTTAGTGCAACACTCCTCACTCCTTCAGGAACTGCAGACCCATCTTTAATGAGCAGTGTCACTTAGCCACAGCGTGAGTGGCTCGCAGTCAATCAAAGCAAGTCAACTGGAAAATCCACCCCTGCTTCTGCTAACAGAGAGAGAACAACCAACACTGAAGCAGCAATTAAACTACCTTGATTTATCTCCTTCCTTCCTGTGCAGAATTGTCCCTGTTTTAGATCTTCCCTACCTTTGCTCCTTCATGGAAATTCAATGCGCTGCATCATCAGGCCTTCCCTAATCCATTTTCTATTCCAGAAGATGAACAACCAAACAACCGTCCTTTCCAATAGCTTTCAGCTGCCCAACCCAAGCCCTCTAGCTGAGAGTTTCATCTTTATTTAACTTGTTCCTTGGCCTAAAAAATACTGCTGCTACAATAAATGAGAAGATTATGCATTTCATTGTGTAACATGATTATGGATCTATCGACTAACACTTAAAAAGTGACTGAAAGAAACAAAAAAAGAAACACTTGAAAAGGTGTGCCTCTCTTTCCCAGCCTCCTAGTTTCCCTTTTGCTCTTCAGTTGCAGTTTCAAGTCATTTAAGATAATATTTGTTGAAAAGTATGAAGAAAAAGTACTTTCACACCCCATTTGTGACTACTGTAAACTTTTAAAACTATATCTTCTACATGAACAAGAGAGTATTCAACAGCTTTGTGCTTCTGCACTCCAGAAATGATTTCAGGACAGTCAACTTCTGAACATCATCTGACATTTTAGGAACTGAGGTTTTTCACTACACATTCGTGTAACTGCTGAGCCCTTAGGTTTGCTGCTAAATAAATACTCCTGCCTATTAAAATTATTTCATCACTATTGATCCTCAACTTGTGCTTCTCAGGCTGTTATATTTTAGTACATTTCAAGTGCCGAGTTCTGAAAACACAAGTCAGTATGGATGTTTTTAAACCACTTGAAAATGTTCAAGAAGTTGCCAAAGTTCACACTCTTTAAATACCACCTAAAGCATTAATTAAAATTCCTTTCCAGAGGGGCTGAAGAAATCCTGTTATACAATGGCACCTACCTCTAAACTTGCTAAAAGTAGAGGATGCATTTCAACCTCTGTAATTTGATGCTGGCAGTGAAGTTACACAACAACAATCTCTACTGCCAAGGTAAAATGTGCAAAGAGGACAAACAAAAGGCTGAAGTTCAGAGTGGGTAAGTTGGATTGAAAACTGGCTCAGCTGCTGGGTTCAAAGTGTTGTTGTCAGCAGCACAAAGGCCAGCAGTGGTAGAGCCCAGGGGCAAAAACTGGGGCAAATATTGCCGTCCTTCACTAACCACCCTGATGATGGCATCACATGGGCCTTCACCACTTTGGAGATACCAAACTAGGAAGACTGGCTGATAGAAAAGCTGGTGGTGCTGACTTTCAAGGACACCTCTCCAGGCTGGAGAAGTGCTCAGACAGACTGCATCAGAGACAGAACTTCCTTAAGCATCAGGATGATTGTCAAGTCCCAAACTTGCTGCTATATTCAAAGTATATATATATATATTCAAAACCCAGCTGGACACAGCACTGAGCAACCTGCCCCAGTTAACTTGCTCCAAGCAGAGCAGTTGGACTCAGCCACCTCCAGAAGTGCCTTCCAACCACAACCGTCCCCATGATGCAGCTGCCTTCAGCTTTTGGACAGACTCTGTGGACAATAGTACACTTTTTCATTAGAGTCCATTTAAAAAAACCCCATGAGTTTTTCTGTTTTTCACAGAAATCCGACAAAAACCAACAAAGACTGTCCCATCTTGTCTCACATGATCAAATTTTTCTTAAGGAAGTCTATTAAGGGCCAGTAAGGCTTTTTCTCTTCTGCATGCAGTTTTTTGAACGTAAATAAGAAAACATTCCACTGTCTAAACACCTTTTTGAGGCTGAGGATTTTGTAAATATTTGTTGCGAGAATGAATTACATCTGGGTCCTTTCTTTTTTTTAATTTTGTTTGGTTTGGGTTTTTTTTTTTCCCTGTTAATTGCCCCTAGGGCCCCCTGAGGGAGATTTTCTTTGCTAAGAAAGCCTGAGGCACATAACTCTGTCAAGCTCTGTTTGCATCTCTGCCTCCTAAAAGGGTTACTCAGGTTGTTTTTATTGCTTTGGACACACACCTGCACACAAGATACTACCTGCAAAAAGCTGGAGCAACCTTCTTCCCCAAGCACAAAAAAAATTTAAATATCAAAGAAAGACACTTTTCTTGAAAGAATATACCCATTGTTTTATGGCAGCAGAGATCCTACTACCAGCAATGACTGGCAAATGCACAAAGTACAGACATGACTCTGCTCTCCTCCAAAACCTACTGTTTTACTCGTTCTGGCTTGTTCATTTGGCAGTTTGTTCTCAGCTCAAACTCTCCCTGTGCCACATGCTCAAGTTGTCTTTCCTCCCCTCTGCAGTTTTCCCTCACAGCCCTAATCACAGCTGACCTCTTGTGGATTGACTACTTATCAACACTCACGAAATTCCTACTCAGTCATTCTGCAGAGCTGAGATGCCCTGGGCAGTGTCCCTGCCCATGCACAAACTGTAGGAAGAACAAGAGCTGAACTGATATTGCTTCTCTTAAAAGCATATTTAGGGAAAACACAGGCTTCCAATCCATTAAATGAACATAGAAATGAGACAAAACAGACTAATGAGATCAGGCAATAAAATTTTCATAAGAATAGAACATTTTGACTAAATTTCCTGTGCTAATTAAGGTTACATTCTGAGCTGATAAGACATATCCATTTCATAGTAAATTAATTGCTTGAGCAATGTGAATATTTTACATGTACTCTACAGTAGGTGTCCAAGATGAACACTTTAAAGTCAGCAGTGACTTTTGATAACTGTAAGCTTAAAGAACTGACTGCCTCTGTTCTATCTCTAAATTTCTCATCTCAACTTTCCTCCCAGTGCTGCCCCTGTTTGAGTTCCTCATTTTCCAGGTAAGGGGGACTATCCCAGGGGAGAGACACACAAGCACGGGACTGATACTCATCCAAGAATGTTTCCATGGTTCTAAAAGTTACTCAAATTATTACAGATTGACAAGTATTTGAAACAAATATGAGTGAAAATGCAATTTTGTGCCATCAAACCAAACAAGGACAGGCTTCTTATGTCTCTACTTGCACTTGACCAGAAATAAAGTTTCCCTTTGCTTATTTCTGCTGCCCTCTGTGCATGCAACTTCTGAAATTCAGGCAATTTCTGCCTCTGACAACAAGAATAAACTTGCACAACTACTCAGGGCTGTGTCTCCCCGAAGGAGGCAGTTTGATGCAATTTGTCAAAAGCCAAAAGAGTGCTTTAATGGACAATTGACTTCAAATGACTGCAGCTGTTGCCTAATAAAGGAACAGAGACAAAAGATTAAAAGTGCTTCTACCCATGCCAATACAATTCTCAATGATCAATGAATAAAACACACCCTTTTCTATCTCCCCTTTTTAGTCAAAAGCAATAAAAGTCATGAATCATTCTGTTTCTGTAGTTTGCTACACGTGATGTTCAATCAAAGCACTTGGGGAAATTTCAGTAGGTCTTGTTAACAAAGTACACATACGCATTTTGAGCTTATTGCTTTGTCTTGAAAAGTAAAGCCAGATACTCCCTCTTCTGTCAGAGCTCAAAAAAGTCACTGAAAACGTCTCTGAAACTCCACATATCAAACAAAGCTCTAAAAAAAAAGCCACCAGAACCTCCACACCCTGATCTGGTCCCAGGAGAGCTTGTGCTCTCACACTGCAAGAGTCTCATGTTCTTATGTATGAAGCTCATACTTCACTATCAGACAACATTAAAAGCACAGTTGGAGCATAGAGAATGAATAATATTAAATGTTCAACATGAACTTAATAGAAAGACAGCTCATTATTCATTTTGAGGGCCTTTCTTTGCCTCGACATCTTTCTTTGTTGAAATGATGAGCATGAAAATGTTACTCAACAGCAAACATAGGGAAGTTAGGACAGCAGCATCTCATTAGACCACAGGGAATATTTGGTATTTCAAGGGAGTGAAGGAAGAAAATATAGATAAACACGAGACAGAGCTAACCACAGCATTTGAATGTTACCCCAAGAGCTCCTCCGTGCAACCCCATTCTTCAGTCATCCAATTTCAATTACCCCTTGAGCTACTCAGGCATATTCATCTACAAACTAAGAACAGAACTCGCATCAGGGTGATATTATTCCTTTTCAAGGTTGCAAGTACAGTTTTCAGTATTTCTACTCCTGGGAAGCACTTATGCACTGGAGCAGCCCCACTGCTGATGTTTATTCTTTCCCAGGACTGGCAAGTCTTTGAGCTCGAGCTCCTTGGGAGTACCAAAACATTCCATTTCCTTCAATTTTGTCTTCACCTAATCCAATACCTGCCTAGCATTTAACAGAGAGAATACTTCCATATCATCATTTACTGCATGTAGAGATGAGTTAGGCACGTAATTAATTTTCACTTTTACCCACGAATTTATTTCCAGATGTTCCCAATACTGCTGTGCAGCAGGCAGGCTGCACATGGCAGTGTGCCAAAAAATACATGAGCTGTGAGACTAGAATGCAGTTTTTGTTGACTAATGTCACTTTTCCATCAAACTCAAGGAGTTCCAGTGGGCTTATGAATTCATTTGAAGAACAGGGTTGGGTTTTTCTTATTATGCTTATTACTGACTTCCCACCAGGACAGGCACCTTCAAATTCCGAAAACAACACACGTGGACGTGCTCAGAAGAAAAATTGCCTTCCAAATGCATCAACTCCAGAAAAACACTGCTCAATCCCATTTTATAAATCCCAATACAAAGTATAAAGACAAAATCTGGCTTCAGGCATACAGGAAGCCATTGCCCACATTAGCACCACCTCTGGCACTCAGCGCTCTGGCTATCTGTTCAAAGCACTGGATTCAACTCTTCACATTTGAGATGTTCATACAGTTACAAGGGGCCAGCTAACACTGCTGTTTTAAGTGAAAAGTGCCAGTCAATATGTAATAAATGCTAAATAAAAAGCCACAGTGAAGAAATCCTGTCTTGTCAGTCAGGAAGATTCTAAATGAAATAAAGGAGAATCTAACCAGCACCTGTGAAGGCGTGTTCGTCCTGTATTAACACCACATCTAGCTGTGTTACCTTACAGCCACCAACAAACATCAAATTTACACCAGATAAGGACTTTTCTTTTAGGCTCATATTAACACAAACTTGTTGGTCTAAAAGCATTTCTGTACACACTCACACAGAATATAAAATACCCTAAATGCACAATACTTAAAGGAACAAAGCATCAGGTGACAAGCACTCTTTCACTATCACTCACAGTTACAGAAGGAGCCCTTTACTGCCTATTCCACATGGAAAGCATTTGTTCCAAACTACTAAGTCACAGGTTGCCTCCAAGGAAAATCTGATATACCAGAGTATTTTCCCCTTTAATCTTCCACCAAAGGTAAAGCACACCAAATTAATTTGTCAGAAAGCAGAGCAGTCAGGACTACCTGCACCCCCCTAAAGATCCATGAAGGAATCACTAACAGAATCTCTTGCTAACAGGAGAAAAATAAAAATACATTTCCTGTATTTCATAAGCACAGAAACTTTGCTAGACCAATGGACGCCCATATTTCAGCCTAATGAGGCCACTCTTACTTCTTCAGTATTATATTTTCATGTACGATAGTTAACAAAAATACTCAAATGTCACCATTTACATTACACAACTGAAAGATTCACTTTGACCTAGGCATTCAAATTAAGATGGGGTACAACATGGAACTATTACCTGAATTATGTTCAAAGCCCTGGAGAGACAGGTCTGACCCCTCATTTCTCAGAGTAGACATGTAGAAGTATTTAAACACACACGCTCAACCCCCACACAGCTATTCTAAAAAATATTAAGTACTTTTACTACCAAACAAACTCCAAGTTACTCTTTCATCCTGTCACGAGAATCACATACAAAGTTTTCCATATCAGATTATCTCTGACTAGCTAAACTATATGCTTATTTGCGCTATTAACACCTTTAACAGAACTGTTTAATAGCTATTTAATAGCTGTTTAACTGTTTAATAGGTAAACCCAAGCAACTTTGGTAGACTGATCAAATAATTTGATCGAAATTCATTAATGACAGGGTAGGAAACATGGAGGTTTTCTTCGAATAATAAATCACTGCGTAACTTTTTCTTAAACTTATCTGGCGTAACAAATGGCTACAAATTAAGTCAAAACCATACGGTAGAGGCTAAAGCAGAGAGCACGAGTTGAATTTTATTATACAGAACCATATGCTGCACTTAACGTCTGTGATGACTTTGCCTTTCGCCACAGACGATGCCTATAAATCAGCACTGCAGATGTGAGAACTCCACTAAACTCTACAACTGGATGATCTTGAACACACAGATTCACTATTTTCCTTTATCACATTGTCTCAAAGGGTTACTTGTGTTATGGATCACTTTTGTGCTGTTGCAGAGTGCCATTTCTAGCACAGCCAGCTCTTCGAGCAGCACTCCAGCAATACTTAAAGGATAACTGAATAACCCATTCCAAGACCAGGGCTCCTTAGAGTTCTCCACATAGATACTCCAAATAGCAGAACACTGGGCAGAACTTTCCACAGAATCGTTTCTGAACCTAAGGAGCTGAAATTGTGAGTGCAACTTGCACATCTGCAAGATTGGGACTCAATGCTCTGCTCCAAGGCAGCTCACTTCTGCAGCTCATGCCGAGTTTGGTATTCCACACACTAAAAAACCAACATCCAACATCCTAGAATGAAATTGCTTTGATGTCAGGTAACCAGGTGAACCCTAAACAAAAAAGGAACTTGACCACAGCAGCCTGACACAACTTTAAGCAGTGGCTGCACAATAGGAGCAAAAATAAGCCAAATACGTGAAAGGCACATGCTGAGTTGAGAGGTTGATCTTCTGCTGTCTATTAGACCACTTATCTACAGTTCGGACATTTCCCGCTTTCCACACAGAGATTATGACATTAGAACAACACTAACATTACTGAGCAACACACAATCCCTTCAAATGGCATTTCAGTTTGGAGATCTAAAAACGCTAAGCAGAAACAGCAATACAGTCCACCTGACTGCTCAAATTGGTAATTTCTGGTGAAATGAAGGGAAGATGCTTTCAGAGAAGTAGTTTAGCAATCCCTATTTTAAGAGTATTTAAAAATACACTGCATTTTCATTGCCAGTGCCACAGGGCACATCACATGGAAGATGTTTCAGAAAACTGCTCACCGCAAAGGTCACATCTCAAGGTAAAGCACTTGCACTAGTATTGAAAAAGGCACTTTTCAAAAGGAAAAAGTGAAGGTTATTTCCTTGTTCCCACTGACCACAAACCCCCTTTTTTTAAGCCAGAATAACTTACACTTTTTTTTTCACTTGGCCACTTTTCACCGCCACCTGGTTTTGGGTTTTCCCCCAAAACCAGCTAATTTTATTTAGCTAAAGTCAGTTCCTGCTACTAATAACATACAAGTCAAAACCCCCACTGATTTTTGGTGAGATCAAAGGGATCAATAACTTTTCATCTCAGCCTGCCTATTCTTTCCTATTTCTTTCCCTTAAGTGTAGATTTTTCATGAGTTTGAGGCACTGCTACAGACAGCGCCATGCTGTTTCCTTAGTACATTTTATCCAGAAAGTACTTGAAAAATACCATTACAAATAATGCCCAAGTACCATTTTAAGAAGAAAATGGGGCTACCCTGAGCAAATTATCTTCCTCCTTCTAAATTTGATTCCATAATTTCATCTTAATTAAAATAAAACACAAGATTTATCCAGCAAACATCTTTAGAAAAACATTTCTACAAAGAAGGGAATTCATCTATTTAAGGGTTCTGCTCCTGCCTAAACAATTAATAATCCAAATACTCACTTCAATATCTAACTGGATAACAAGACACAACCAAACACAGTGAGGAGGGTGTGCATGTTCACTTTTCTGGCCTCTTCAAAACACTGTCAAATTAGCAAAAACATCAGCAACGGAGAGAGAAGAATGAAAACTTTAAACTTTGCAATTCCTGTTTTTCCTGACTGTGGACCTGAAGCTCTGTTATGAGTACTTGAGAAGCACAGTAACCAAAACCATTCGCCAGTTGGGATTCTCAGTGCCTAATTGTTCCAGCCAGAGAGGATTAACACAGTTCAAGGCACCTGACAACTTAATGCTTCCCTCATACTACAAAGACTAAAATCACCATTACTGGAAAACAAACAGACAAACAAAATAAAATCCACATTTAACCCCCTAGAACTTTCCCACAACTCCCAATACACTTTTCATAAAACTGTGCCCCATGAGCCAACATCCAGCTTTCACACAAGTCACTGAGTCAGCAGCAGCAGCAGCAGTAATCACTGCATTTTATAGTCATGTTAGTAGAGGCACAATTTTGTGGGGGAATTCATTATTTTGGTTTTGTAATTGGGGATAGTAATTGTTCTCCAAAGAACTCACCCACAACCAAACCTCCACCAACGTCAATGAATGAACAGATCATGGCCCAATATGAAGGGTAGTAGCAAAGCCATCTGTAAAGAACAGCTGTATTTGCTCACTGCAAGAAAGCAGAGAAGCAGACAAGCATGGTGGCTTGTGGAGTGCCCTACTTAACAATATTTTATACCCCAAGCTTGTATTTCAAGCAGGAGAGGCCTGAAAACTCACCCTGCCCAGCTATCAGGCAGAAGATCAGAAAATACCAGGAATCTCACTCCTGCCCTCCCTGCAGGACCTGTGTGCTGCCAGCCTGAACCCCAAATTCTCCTCGGTGCTCTGAGCAGCTGGAGCCAGGATAAGCAGTGACCCACAGCCACAGCCCAGGCCAGATCACCCTGGAGAAACTCCACTCACCCAGCTGCAGTTTTCAAAGGAGATTTCTTCTACAGAATAACTGGAAAAATAACTCAAACCCAACTAGCAATCTAGTCTCAGACATTTTCAGCATCCGTCCACAGTAAACTGCTCTGCCACTTGGCTCTCTCCAGTTGCTATAAAAGCCAGTAACACAGAATTGGAACTGAGACTGTCAAGAAAAGCAACTACAGTTGCACAGGTCCAGATTATGAACTGTACCATCAACACCTGGGAAGTATTATATGGGGAATCCATCAGAACACAGTTATCTTGGTTTTAAAATATACATATTCTGTCTAGTAACACTGCTAAAACTCCTTGCAGATATCCACCTCAGGACCTGCAGTTCCTCTCCTAAAGGAAGGCTCAGTCTGGGACTCATTCCTCTCACTTCCAAGACACTACTTTAGAAAACTGCAGCATTCCAACCTAACCCTTCCTCAAACATGGGGGCTGGAAGAAAAGATTCAGAATTTCTAGCCACCCCCGTAGGTTCAGTCATACAACTATGGCAAAATGCATCTCTTCTCTGCACTCTTCTCACGTAAGATATGTTTCTTTAATAAACCTTTCCTTGGAGGAGCAGTCTTACATCAGTAGGAGATTTATAATATTTTAAGTAAATTTATAAACCAAGAGTTTGTAGTTGTACATACAGCAGAGATTCCAGATGAGAGCAGAGCAGACCAAATGCAGCCAGCCTGGTGTTTTAAAACTGAGGTCATTGACTGATTCCTGTGAACCACAATCCCAACACCAGGCCACACCTGGTGTTCTTGCCTCCAGAGAAAAGCACACAACCTATTATCTCTGCTAAGCTCATCTGGTACCATTTAATACATATTTATTACACACTCACAAAATGGCAAGTGTGGTTGCATCGCTACCACAAAATGTTCTTGGGGATTTACTCAATCATTGATGATTACAGAAATGGTAAGAAGAGAGGCCAAACAATAGGGTGAAAAGGTGGATTTGCCCTACACAGCATCCAACTTCTTAACAACAGGATGGACTTTGCCACTTATTGCTAATGCTAACTAACTCACATAGAAGGATTTACAAGTTTGATCTGCAAGACAGTTCACACAAGGCCACAAAAGAAAACAAGCACTTTACATGTTGAATTTCACCCCTGTTTATGAGGTTTTCTCCTGATATTTAACTTCAATTATCAAACACAAATTTTCAAACATACTAGTGAACATCCCTCAGTCCAGAGTCTGTGCCTATTTCTTGCTGTAAGTTAGATGAGTAAACAGATAAAATTGTATCAGTTCCTTTGAACCGACCAATTTCAATTCAATTGTGGTTACAGCATTTCAACGGCGAACAAAAAGCATGCACAGCTGAGTTTCAGAAGATATAAATACTCACACAAAGCAACATTTTCAACTCCAAGAGTGTTTCGTATGACACATTTAACTACTTCCAGTACCTAAGAGATCTGTATTGAAAAATCTGAGCCACGTTACTAGTTTTAAGTGGACATTAAAAAACCAAACCCAAACATTAACATGCCACATGTCCTGGCTCTGTTAGCACTGCATTGGCCATAAACACACAATATTTTGATTCCAAATATTTCTCAAGGTTTCCTGGGTTTTTGTTGTTCCTACAAGTATCCCAGCTTGTTTTTACTCACTGTACCAGTCTCAGGTTGTAAACACAAGTGGGCTGTGACTCTCCCATGAGCAAGTTTTTTCATGTATTTGCAAAACTGACCGCACAAACGTGGTTACAGCTGCTCACATGCTCTACTGCCTGCACACACTGAAATGCCAAACAATTATAGAAGACTCCAATGAATTATCAAGATTTGGGATGTTTTTTAAGAGCTATTTCAAAAAATAACTAAAACTAGTATTTGTTGATGCATTTACTACCACGTAATTGTACTAAAGCCCATTGAAGAGACAAATTTGAGCGGTTTTTTTTAATGCCTAAAGAAAGTATCTTTACCGAACACAAGAATTGGTTTACACTAGCAAAGCATCAGCCCAGGTCCTGCATTTCATCAGTGCTTGGACAGATAAAATGAATTTTGTCTATCTATCTACCAAAGGATTGCTATTCTTGGCAGCTTATTATCCTGACTGGATCAATTAATTCCTTGCATTGGGGCAACAGGATGATGCACAGATAGATACAGAAGCTCAGAAAACCCTTAGAAATACCTAGTGACTGACCATGAGACTCTGGCCAACCTCAGCCCAAGCATTTTCTCAATATCCTCTGTACACTAATCTAGGGGAGCTATGAAAGACAAGAAATCTCCCCTAATACAAATTACCACTCACCAGTGGCCAATATTACAGCCCTGACCTGATAAAAATATCCAGGAATCATCCGAATCCGATTTTTCTCCCTATCCCATCCGCTGACAAAATTACACAAAGCAAAGTGTTTAAATTGCCATTATGTACCAAGACGCATGAAGATGCACAAGATCCTGTATTTGGTAACTGAAGTTTCCTCATGCAGCAAGGGGAGGACAAACTGGGGGAAGCAATCTCTTTGTCCTAGCATGGACACAGAAGAAAACCATTTAGTCTGAGACTAAATTCATGTCATAATGAACTTGTACCTTTGTTTGTTCCCACCACTTTCCAAATATTCCTCTCTTAAAATAACAATCCTTTTCTTCAGGCTGCATTTTCACTTTCTGTGTTAAACACCTCCAAAATAACTTTGAATATCTGAGGAATTCAAGTGGTTGAAAACAGGGGCTGGGAGGAAAACAAATTAAACAGATTGGTTTAAGCCCAGTGTGCTTATATGAAAATCTTTCATTTGGCTTTCCACAGCTCCATCTGCATGGCCATCTCTGTAGACTCACGGACAGCTTTAAACTTGACATTATCTAATGTATCTTGGGAAAAAACCTGCACAGCAAAGTGAATTTTTAAAAGTGGTACTGCGCATTCAATGAGCAACTAATACATTACATTTACTTGAACTGCAGCAGAAGAACATTAAGGATAAGAAGCCCATTTGGAACGTTCTTTAGCCTACATTTGAATATACATTTCAGGTGTAGATGTTACAGTATTACGGGGGGGGGGGAGGGGGTTGAGTCCAGGCTTTGTGCAAAAATTAACAACTCCAGTATATTTGGTGAGGGGAAGCAGCAAAAAAATCCCATAAACACACTGTACACAACCTGTGTCTTGCTCAATACTAGTAGAGGTCATTGCTTTCATTAAAAATAACAAAATAAACCCTTGTTAAAAATGAGCACATACAACTTCCACTTAGAATTTAGTTTCAATCCAGTTGCTTGCCACTTTAATTCAGCCCTTGCTCCCACTTTGTGATATGCAAATATTTCTCATCCGAGCCCCTCTGGCCAACACAGGGTTTGAAAATAACCAAACAGAACAGTGTGCAATTTAAGGTCCTGACAACAAGCACAGAAATGTTGTTTTACGCTTGAGGGAGCTGTGCACAGACCATCTGCCGCCTTTGTGATTCCCCTGACGCCTGTGTCACAGCGAGGACATACGAAAAGGCACGGAATGCAAACAGAGCCAACACCATGGAGTTTGGGAGGAGAGCCTGAGCCAGCCCAGCACCTCTGATCCCAGAGACAGCACTGCAATCATCAGATCCCTGTCAGGTGATGGGAGCTCGCCTCCAGTACAAGGCCCCCCAGGGAACAACCCCACTGGGCATTTTTTGTTATTAGAGCAGCATTACATACTTCATGCAGAGGGATTTGGGCTAATGGGATCAGATAGCACTGAATGACACAAAGCGATAGAAATCAGAGAAAAATACAACAGCTGGAAATGCAGAAGATTTGGTTTAGATGTATTTAGTATTGTAAGAAGCTCTATGTAAGGATGAGCTTATACTACTTTATAACCTAATGCCTCCTCCCTTTCCCTTGTCTCCCTCAAGGAATGAAAATGACACTGCCTGCAGAATCCAAGAGCTGATATCCAATTGCCTCAGATCACCCATGTTTATCTGAGAGAAACAGATAAGTCAAATTTACATCAAAGCATAAAAGGAAATCAATTCCTTCAGGATTATATTTTACATGGAAGATGAAGAGATTCCTTTCAAGTATCCCCACTCTTCAAACCATCCTATTATTGCATCTACTTGAAACATTGTTGAGTCCAACATGCTCTTCTGATTCCTAGGCTCTGTTTAGAAGAAAGACACCAATCCTCCACTGTGCACACATGCTATGATAAGGATTTTAAAGCTTTTACCTATTTTATTATTTGGTTTGGAGATTTTCACCAAGGATCCAATATTAGATTAACTGGGATTCACTAGAAAACCTGCCTGTTATGGAGATAAACACAACATAGCTCAGAGTTAAAATCGATGTCCCTTTCTCATACTGTCAGTCTTCTATCCAAAGCAATGACAAATACACTCAGAGGAAGAGAACAACTTTTCTTCATACATCATCTTGATTTTACAATACTTTTTTCTCTTTTTTTTTTCTTCTCGAGAAAAATCGCTTGTGTTAATACTTTCCCTAATACATGCCAATGAAGCAAATAAAATGAGTTTGAGCCATCCAGACTTCAAAATGAAAGGTGTAGAGGAAAAGGAATGCAGCTATATAAGACAAGTACAGCCTCCTAGCCCGTTTTATACATACCAGGACCAGAGAAAAATTCAAGGTTCTTGTCTCTTCTAGAACAGTTGTGAAAACAGATGATCCTGGTGTCAGACCAATGTTCTCCCCACTCCAAATGGAAACTCTAGACAAAGGCAAACCAGGAAAAGCACAAAGACAGCCTAACTTCTGACACGCTTCAGAGAAGCCTTCAATACACCTTTGGTAAATGGCGGCCACAGAGTCCTTAACTACATTAATAATCCACTTTTCTTGGACAGACTCCTACACTGGATTCCACAACTACGAGAAAAGACTCATTTCAGAAAGTCTTCCACACACCATATTTAAACGGAAATATCTACAAGTGAAATAATTCATGGTAAATGCCTCCACTAAGAGGATTTATGCCTCCATCATGTTCTAAGCAACACCTTGCAGATGATCTCACTTCATCATGACATCCCTGCTTCAGAATAAGAACAATTCTATGCTGTTTTTTCAAGTGTTTCTCAGAATAATTCTACGCTGTTTCTCGGCTTCGATCCATTTTCTTGTACATGCCATGTTTGTGACACTAAAATTTATGATCCAGAATAAAAGAAAGCTGTTTCTTTTCAGAACTACTACAAATATTATTTTCTTGAACTGAAACTAACAAGTCTATAAACACAGTAGTATTGGACATCTTTTCCAGAACCTTCTAGAAGCTATAAAATTGAGGTAAATAATATAGTTTCAGTTAGGGAGAAAATCAACAGCAATAAGTCAAACCTGGCATTGCCCTGCCAATCCCACATGTGACTTGTGGCCTGACAGTGTTGTCAGCTCTCCATCTTAAAACAGCTTGGTTTTCCATTCCACTGAAACCAAACCTTTTCCACAGCATCAACACATTCCCTGCTTATGGCCAGCCTGTTGTGAGCCAGAACCTTCACAGCTGCTTGTTGGGTGGGTGGGTTTTTTGTTTTAAAAGCTTCTCCTTCACAACAATTCTCACTAGCACATCAACTTCACTCCATGTTACTCAACTGTGCCCTGCTTTACATTCCAGGCTGTTGAGACCATCCAGCTCTTCCAGGAATTATCTGCTCCTCCAGCCTACCAAGGTCTCTTAATCCTGTGCCATAGCATTTAGTTCATCCTGAAGAACGGTCTCAAGACAAACCCTGAGGATCTGTATTAACAGACCAATTCTTCCCTTCCAAGTACAGCTTCTTGCTCTCCCCTTCAATCATTCCCTGTCCACCTTACCAACCACCATTTTAACACCTTCTTTTGTAATTTCCCATAGAGAACTACACAGACATGTTTCTTAAGTGTAGATGATGAACTTCCTACACCGAAACTATTATTTTATCAAGTTAAAGGACGGGCTACATCTGGCACCAATTACTTTGGAAAAAAAACCACTCATCCATGTGTTATTTGCTGTTGAATCTGTCAATATTTTTTCCAGATAGGCTCTAGAAAGTCATCCATCCTCTTCAGACCAGAATAATTCTCTTGCCCCTCTCCCTTCCCCATTTTTTTTTCTTCCTTTTACACATTTTTTGTCTCTCAAAATGTAGTCATGATGTTTGCCAATAGATTTCACAAATCTCTAAGGGCCTAGTTCTTGAGTAAAAACGAATTAGAGATAGATGTTGATATTTGTCATAAATACATTTAATTCCTCATTTCAGACAGAGCCCTTCTTTGGTTTGTTTAATCTCTGCAGTTCAGGCAACCTCTTGCACATATATCGACTCACTTAATCCTTGCCTTCTTCCCTTTCTCTGCCCTCTTCTCACCCCCACACACAAGCACATGGCTCTACAGACCTGATAAAAAATCAACTTTCATGAGCAAGCTACTTTACTCTGCAAATCACCCTGAGCAAAATATTGCCAAGTAAGGGACACACTACAATTAAACATTAAGAAAAAGCTGCCCTAAAAAAGTGAAAAACGCTTATTAGAAAGGATAGACAGGAGTCAGGAAAAACTAAACTTAGAGCAAAATCTGGTTTCTTCAAATAATTAAATTTGAAGCAATACAAAAAGAAAAAAAACCCTATTTCTGTGTTTCCAACTGTCTTCGTATTTGTCCAATTACTAACCCAGATATGGAAACAAACCAATGTAATGCACTTCAACTTGATCCCTGGAGATGCCTCCTTGAAATAAGATTCAAAACCACAACTTCTCAATTCCTGTTGAAAATTCATTTCTTCGGAACACTGTTAGGCAGAACAGTGAGACAAAAACCTCTGAAAAAGAATGCACCACCAGAGACAGAAAATTATTTTGAATCTATTGAAAGCATTGATATTAAATCTCGTTACAAGCTGAAGTCTGTAACAAAAAGTACTATTTCCTACAGGACACTTAAGGACTGTAGGACACCATGTCTCCATAGGCCCGGGAAATATGTTTTGAAAGATACTCCTTCAAAGGCTTCATCCAGAGTTTGGACAAAACTAGGTGTCCAAATTTCCTGTCTCTTGAAGTAACAAGTAAAAACAATGGTTTCAAGACTGTTAGGACAATCCTGGAAACATAAGAGCAGTCCACACAACTGCAAATCATTCTCTTTAAGGAAAATGCTGGAACTGCAAGTTGTCACAAGGCAAATTTGCAAACCTAAAACATTTCCACAAGTTTTCTCAGCTGTTCTGCAGTGTTGCTGCAGTGTCCTCTGCTCCCAAAAAAACAGGCTTTCCACCGTTTTTTTTTTTTTTTTCCACCTTTTTTTTCCACCGTTAGTGTATTTTCATTTTGATTTTTTTGCTGTGTCACCTAATTTACAAGAGCATTCACATTCAATATCCATAATTTGTGTGCCATTTTTTGTGTTTGTTAAATTGCACGGTTAACCTAAGAGAGAGAGAAAAATATTGCATGTAGGCCTGGCAGGCTAAGTTTTAGTTGTACATTTGTATCCATGTGTTTGCCATAGTTTTTTTTTGCATTTGAAATATTCTGTCTATGCATTTAAATATTCTTTTAATGTGAGTTTAAAGGGATTGAATAGAAAGATGAAACTGAGATCACTACACAGTCTTGATGCTGAAATCAGTCCTTTTTAGTCTAAATAATATAAGTGTGTAATATAAATGATACTTTCTTAAGAAGTGTTAGAAAAAAGCAGATAAGTAATTCCTTTTAATGGTGGAGTTCTTCAAAACAGGATCAGAAATACTGCTTACTGTGTGCTTTCCTTAAAAGGTCTTTACATGAGGTAGCAGGAATAGGCATCAAGAATCCAAGCTTCTGGAATGTAAATTTCTTGAGTGTGTTTTGAAATATTTTATGGAGTGGGTTTCTGTTATCTTGCATATATCTGGGAGCATATGAAAAGTCGTACACCCTTACTAATAGAAGATAAAAAATAAAGGGCAGTTTTTTAGCAGCTCGTCTCCATGGTGTTGTCACAAGGTGCAGCAGTCTGTACCTTAGCAATGTGCTGAGGAACAAAAATGTTCTATTTGAGCGTGTACAGTAATTTAAATGCTCTTCTCTCTGAATTGTCTCCTCAGCTGGTTAAGGTTATGTTGGAAACTGTTGGAAGGTGTTATTTTCTTTGTTGTACCCCGAAAGGAACACTTTATAGATCAGTTGTGTTACCAAAACCACGTCTAACTGAAGGTATGTGTATCTCTATTCTCCAGCAAGCAGGAAAAACGGGCATTTTCTTTTCTCGTGCAACTGATGAGCAAAAAGAGTACGTGAAAAGGACTGAGGAGGGTGGTATTTGTTTGGCTCAGGTTTCTTCAGTGTGACATTAGGGGACACTTGCCAGCCTTGGGGTCTATGTATGAAATTTACTGCACTTAATTGATTTTGTCCAAGACAATAGTCTGCTTCAATTGAAAAGTTTTACATCTGAATACCAGTAGCTTTGCAGCTGATCTGATCCTAACATTAACTCTGGGGAGAAATTCGGTCTAGGGAGAGCATTTCTGTATTTTGGATGCTGTGCTTTGAAAGTTTGGACGTGTAATCTTAACAAAATGATGGAGAAAGAACTTTAGAAAGTCTGCACTGCATAAGCCATTGAAATGTACTCTTAAATGTCGGTTCAGGGGTGAAATTCTCTGCTCTGTTTGGCATTTATCTTTGGCTACCTATGTCCTGTGCTATCAAGCTGTACTGAAGGGGCTGCCTCACAAGAATTTTGGATATTAGTTGTTTATATCCATCGTGGTAATGGCTGATGTGTTTTCCAGATCAGCCACTGGAAGGTGTGAAAATTGTAAACTGATGAGCACAGAGAGGGTCTGACAGTTTGTCCTGCAGAAGGCAGTGATACATCTGTCCTCAAGCAAATGCTGCATAATCCATACAATTTATTAGTGAATCATGCCTTGAGCTTGGGAATTTCACAGGAGCGGAGCTATTCAGGGGTCTGACATGTCCATCCAGTGTTTGTGGAGAGTCTCTTTGCATCCTCAGCAACCCCATCCATGCTTGTCCAGCCTCCTCCTTCCTCCAAAGCAGGGAAGAGACCTCTGAACCCATTGCTGCAGGAATTTACCCCGTTTGATTTATGATGGAAGCAAGCTCAGGTCTGTCAGAAGATCTATTTTCATCCCTAAAATGTGGGAGTGAGGGAAATGTGATTAGGAACATTACCTGCCCTCAGACAAAACTAATTGTGTCTAATGTTTGCTAATACTTAATGGCACTTTTCAGCAGTCAAACTTGAATGAGTTGATGATTGCTTAATGTACTTTGTGTAGAAAAGCTGTCAGTGGCCAGCACAGGAGATAGGAATTACGTGGTCAAGGATTTGTACAGTAGGAATAGAACATGTGGAGAGTGTGATTGATAACTGGCTAGCTGCAAAAGGTCACATAGACATGAGAGAGCTTTGCTGAGCACACAGGCACTCTCATGAGAACCAGCAAGGCGGTAAGCTTCGCATGTCCTTGAGCACAGCTGGGATACGATAACAAGACCTTGTAGCTGAAAGATATGAGGGAGAAGCACGGTAAAACAAAAACTTACTCAAACTATGTAACCACAAAGAAATGTAGAAAGAGGCGTAGCTGACTTTTAGTCTGAGCACCAATCCTGAGCTTAACTTTTGCAATATGCATGAGCTTATTAGTGTTATTATTAAAAGCATTGTGTGAATTAACAATAAACGAGATTTGCCGATCACTCATATTGAGTGCCACATTTCTCCCGCTGCGGATTTCCCACAAGAACGGACTTTCGAGTTCTTAAAACCTTCTTAGTAGGAGGTGTGATGGTGCACTTTGACTAAATTGTGGTCAATTCTGTCTCCTAATAGCTGGCATCTTCAGATTCTACCGGCGGTGTTGGGAATGTCTTTTCAAGAGTTGAGAAGGAAAGTTTCTTTCAAGGATTCTGATCTTCCAGTGTGATGCGTGGATACCAGTCAACGTGTAGACAGATGACAGGCACAGACAGTATTCTTGGCAATTGCTTAGAAAATAAACAAAACATCAGGCAGTAGAATAATCCTGACAACAAGGAGGATAACAGTAACTTTTCCAAGGGACAAATGTCAATGTCACTTTCAGTTACATTGCAGGAAAAAATGGTAAAAGAAGTGGGTGTGACCCAGAATTCCCACAGCCAAGAGGATATGTGAGTACCAGTTTGGCTGAAATGACTGTTGCTTGTCATTCCCCAGTGACAGTTTGGAGAAGTCATCACAGGCTCTTTTAATTGATGAATACTGATGTGTATAAGTCAGGTGTCGGTATATGTATTTTCACATCCTTTTTTTTGCTTTTTCCATGGTGCAGCAGGTAATCTCAGCACAGCAGTGGCTGTGCTGAAGCAACATAAATAGTAATCTCTGATTTTTTCCAATGATGTTTGATTGCCAAGTGATATCCTCAACAAAGTTGGTCAGACCCTCTCAGTCCTACTCCTTGTAGCTACTGAGTACTGAGATTGTGGAAGGCCTTACTGAAGCTGACAGAAGTAATTTTCATTGCCTTCAGTGACTTTTAAATTGGGCTGAAAGTGCTGGTTGGTCTCAAAAATACTTTGTGAGCTTTGATCTAATGAGTGGAGACCAGTGGTAAATCAAAATGGAAGGAAGAGCTTTGTGGGAAAATGCAGTACAGGTTAATTTGCTTTTTCAAATTCTAACTTATTTAAATTTTACATCAGAAGCTGTGGAGGTCTAAATCCCTACTACCACCTTAAGGTATCTCTGCCTCATCATTGCTTAAGACACTGACTGAATGCACATAGTTTAATTTAAAGTTGATTGCATTTAACAACAGAATTTTTTAAAGCCTTTAGTCATGTAATAATGGTAGATAGCGCTTAATTTAGTCAAGAATGACCCGATACAGTTATCTATCATTTACATTAGCAATGTTGAGCCGACAGTAAATTCAATAATTCTTCAATTTTATGCTCTTAACATTTAAAACCCTAAATCCACTTTAAATCAATTTGCATTATTTTGAGGATGGGATTCTTAATGTTAAGCTCCTATTAAATCCGCATTTTCTCTACTATAACGTTGCTTTGAATTTTTTTGTCATGTTTTTGTGGAATGTTGGTCTTAAGCAGTTTTTGTGGGTTTGTCTGTGACTTAAGGAGCTCTCTATTGGGTACTGATCTATGCAGTTGAAATAGAACACTGGAAAAACATGATTTATAACAAATGTTCTCATAGCAGACCAGGAGGTTGGGTTGATATTTCTTCTTCTTCCATCAAGGAACACCCATGGCTGTGGGCTATAATTTATAACAACAGTGTTGCTTTGACCGGTTTTGGTTACTGTGGGCTTGTTTTCAGGAATGATGAGTATGTAGTTATCCCATCTTGAAAGAAATACATAGCACATGTGCTTATTTGGATTAATTAGTATGGTTTTATATCACAGTTGATAGAAAGCTGGAAGAAAAGCCCAAGAATAAAGGAATAAAGGAGGCCAACCAAATAACTGAGGGTTGTGACTGTGGTTAAAGTCCCTTATGAATTCTGAGTGCTCCAGCACCGGTTTTCTGTGAGTCACTCTTTGAAGCTGCATTGTCATTTTGTTATATATATTCCAATATATGTAAGTCCTGTCAGACCCTAGAGAGAACACTTGCAGTGAGTAATTTCAGGTCTGAGTGCCACAAGCAGGCTGCTGAGAAAGCTGGCCCAGCCTTTTTTTTTCTTGGTGGTTCTGATAGTTTGAGCTGTAAGTTCACTCAGCTGAGCTGCTCTGTGCTCCAGCTCTGTTTCTTTAGTGATGCTGCAATACTTGCTGCACGGCAACTCAGTTGGAAAACAAAGAAATTAATGATACAGAGAGAAGATCTGTTCCCAAAGCAGGGTGAAATTCTGGTGGAAGGGCTTCTGCTGCTTGAATTTTAAACACTGTGCTGTGAAACCTCTCATGTCATCTGTGGGTTAGTGGTTGTATCACCTGGGATAGTCCATCCAGGCCCTGTTGATGCAAACGTGCTTTTCACTGGTGGTGCTCCCTATTTTGGAGAATATCTGAAAATAAGGTGTGAGCAAGTACTGAAAATTTCAATTTTTGCTCCTATTTATCCACTTGCCTGCTGTTTTAATTTTGAAGTAGGGTGTCAGATAGAATCTGTCTAATGGCAGCGGTGTAAAAAGCATGCCTTCAGTTCCAAACTGAAACCCCTTGCAATCAGCAGATGTCCCAGCTCAAGGAAAATGACTTGCAAGCCCAAAACATTCACTTTCCCTGCCTCATTTCTTATGGTCTTACCAAGGAAACAGCAAGACTTGGATTGTGCTTACTCTTTGCAATGAAGAAGTTGTTAATGCTGCGTTTTCATGCTCCCATCGTCGTTGTACTCCAAATGTCTGTTCTGTGGAATGGGCAGGATTAGGCTGTTTAAGACAAAGCCACTCCACATTTACAGTGCCTGTAAGGTCCACAGTAAGAGCCCTAAATAGAAGTATCATTTTCAAGATGCCTTCTATTTTAGAAGCAGCCAAACAGAAAATGAAACCCTGGGTTGAATTGTAGTCTTCCTGAAGGAAGTGTCAAAGCCTAACAAGGGAGCTTGACCCAGCTTTGTTCTTGTTGTTCAGTGAAATAAACTTTAATTGTTAATGAATCCAAACACTGTTAATGAATCCAATACTACTACTTTACTGAGAAAAGCTGTAATTACTGGACAATCCCCTGATTTTCAGCTGCTGTAAATCACTCTATCTTCACAGAATGGAGAGGGGCACTTCATTTAACAACACTGAAGAATTAAGACAGGGAAATGGCGTAAAAATCAGAAAGGATCTTAGAATTATAATCAGGGGAAACAGAGTAAAGAAAAACATGTAAAGTTGGGCGTTGCTTCTGTGAAAAGAGAAGTTGTACATCCATGTACATGTAGTTGCATTAAGGAAAAGCATTAGTATTCAAGCCGAATGATGTCATGGAAAAACCGGTTTGTTTTTTTTAAGCATGCAAAACTTCTGTCAGTTGAAAGGGGATAAGAACAGCATATTAATCTATTTCCCTCCTTACCTGTTGTTTTGTGAAGTAGTTAGGATTGCTGGCATTATCCGTCTGGAATTTTATGCCAGTGGCAGATCCCTGACTGTGATGGTAGAAGGGTAAGGACCTCATCCAAATGCATCAAGAGGAATAGTGTTTCACTGTGTAACTGCCAAGTATTTCAGACCGGTGCCTAATACGGCAAAAACTTGTTGCAATTATGTGTAAAGTGTAATTTATCTAATGTAATTATGAGATGTTTAGAGCCAGTCATTTGAAATAGACTCCACTCCTCTGTTAACTTTTGACATTGGAAGGACTGTAATCATATTGCAGACCATCAGCCCTTGGATTAAAATTTAAACCTACAGTGAGCTTCAAACTGCTTTGCATTTACCCTTAGAAGAAAAGGGAGGTTGAATAATTTTTCTTACGTTGATTTATCTTAGGAAAATGGGTGTCAAGGTTCTGAATTACAGTAATTATTGTAAGCATGTAAAATATTATCAACTACAAGATACGTCTGATGTGGTGTGGATGGATTAGTGCACATGCTAAGACCAATTTGAGAACATTTCACTTTTTGCTACGTTTGCTAGGGCTAGTTACATCCACTTAAAATACAGATTGGCTCTAAAATGGCAGCGGTTTGCAGGTCCTAAGTGTTAGGACTTTGGTTAAAGCAAAAGGAACAAAATAATTCTTTTTCTTTTAGCTTTCATGCAGTTTGTGCTAAGGCTTTCAGTAGTACTTTATTGTGACAGCTCATTTTCCTTTTCATTTGATGCCCTCATATACACCTTGTCACTCTATTAAACTAGAAAGATTTAGTTTCTTAAAGAGCCTTCAATGAAGCTGTTATAAAGCCTTTTCTCAAAACAACAAATATGGAGCCTGAACACATGAGATTACATTGTTTTAGTTTATGTTGCTTTTTTGAGGAAATAAAAACAGGAGAGAGCAAGAGTTTATTGCTTAATAAGTATCAGCTATTTTCATAAAAAGGGTTCATAATTTTGAGTTTCATTTTTATTTTGACCCGAACACTTTTAGATAATAAATGTTGCAATTGAATCTTGTTTTTTTTAGGAAGTTGTTAAAACCAGCTAAATGCTTTCCATTTATGGATAACAAACTGATGCTCTAAGTTTAGGAATTACTGTGCCAAAATTTGAGTATTTCTTTGATTTCCTTGTAACCTGTAAAACTGACTGTTTCTGGTTATTCTGGGACCTTTGAACTAGGGGTCTTACCTCAGGTGGGATGTCAAAAGAATATATAGATTGTGATGCTGTTTTCTCTCCATTACTAGGAACAGTTTTTGGTCTGGGCAAGTTGTGATTCAGACAATGCCACTAGATTTCTACTTGAGAATCTGCCTTTTGTGGCCTGTTTTATGGGTATTTTCACTTTTTTCATTGCAAGTTTTTAGGATTTTCTAAGCGTGTGTTTCTAAAAAAGCAGCACCCAAATTAATTCCATCTTCTGAGTACGTAAGAACTACTTTATGGCATTTTAACCCGCAAACGCTATGATAGCGTGTGTGGAAATGGAATTTACCTCACTTGGTGGACTTGAAATATATCCCTAAGCAGTAATTGCAACATCTTATCAAATTGTCGAGCAGGAAACAAACCTTTTTCTAAATGGCATTTTTATGAACTGTTTTAAGGACTGTTTACTGGAAAGCTGCCTAATCACTGCATTCCCTGGGTAATGGCTGAAATATGTGTGCTGAATTAGTAGCAGGAAGATGCTCAACTACTCTGGCAGGGAAGAGTTGATACTGCTTTTGCTAATGCATGTAAATCACAGGAAAAATTCTGAATATGGAGAAAATTTTTATCAATAGCCCCATTTAATTGTATCCTTCATTTGAACGGTGCCTTGCTTCAGCGATTTTTAAGGAAATTATTGAGACTATTTTTTAAGTGGTAGAAGTAATAATTAAAACCCGTCCATTAAAGCATTTGGGAACACATTTAATTGATAGAAAGATTAGGTATATCAGGGGAAAAATCCACTTTGCTGGCATTCTTCTGGTTTTGGGTCTTGGCAAAGGAACTAAAATGGGTTAAGAGGAAATTGCTTGTTCCACAGTGTGCTGTGTGTGGCTTCCTGGGGATTTTACCTTTACGGTGAGTGTTCCTCTGAACACAATGAAGCTGCAGGCGTGTGCTAAATCCAGTTAAGGAGATTTCCAGTCTAGTCTTTTGGCTCTGGAAGAGTCCCTAACTGTGCACCTGGGACATAGGATTGTCCAAAGGTGTCCCCATTGCACATTGCGAGGAATCCTGGTCTTCATTCTGCTGGTTTAGTTTGATGTTTCCATATTCTTCTAAAAAAGAATAATTGCTTTCTGTTCAGTGCCTGCATTCACAGCTGTCTGGTTTTTACCTTTTCTTCAGCTGCCTCTTCTCCACACAAGTGCCCTTGTCTACTTAACTCTTTCTTTTATGGCAGCTGCTCAATAGCTGGAGTTAAGCTTCTTACCCTACTCTGAATTTCCAATTTCCCCTTTGAGGATGAGGCAATCACCGCTGACTTCCCAGAGGGCACTCCTTCGCTTAGTTATCCAGCTCTTAGCAGCTTTGAAAGGGACAGAGAAATGGAAGGGAATAGCTTTGGTTCATAAATATTTTTGCATTAATAATAATTAAAGTTAAGATCAATGATTGTAGTACAGATGACTACCAATAGTGCTATATAGCCCCTTTGGGAACTGAAATTGTGTGAAATAATTCAAAATAGCCTCCCTAGAATGGTTATTCTGTGAGCAGCAGTAGCTCTGTTTTAAGGCTGGCGTGGTGTCAGGAGGTCTCTGGGCATGCCAGGAGTTTCAGGTTGCTCACTTTTCTGTTATTTTTGCCCGTCTCCAAGTGTTTCCATTCTACATTCGGTCTTCCTGAAAATATTTGTGTGTCTTCCTTCATTTGGACATTGCAAAGCATGACTGCTTTTGTGGAGGACTTTTCACCCTTTCCCAGTCTTGTGCCTTTTGTTTCTTTTGGATGTAAATCCAAGCAAGCTGCCAAACTTTTATATCTTATTGGGATTTAGCAGTGGTGTCAGCGAGTACAAAAAAGAGTTCAACATGTTTTATTGTTATCAAAAGCATTTCCAGGAGTGGGAATGAGGGATAGGAATCCAGGGCACAGGGATTGGATCCCTGTTTATCTCTGTAGTATTTTAGAGTGTGTTTCAGTGTATCCCTCAACCTCTTTTGCAAATATTGTTAAAAAGGCAGTGCTTCCCAAAGCAAGAAATGAACCCAGGAAAAAAAAATCTCACAGTCTTATCGCAGCATGCTTTTTCTTTCTTATAAAACCAACATAATCAAAAACCAACCAAACCAAAACCAAAACCAACAAAAAACCTCAGAAACTAACCAAGCAAAAAACCCCCCCAAAGCCCCCAAAAAACTAAAACAAAAAACCCCAAGCTTCTATTCAGTAAATAAGACTTAAGTTTTAAGATTTATAACTACAGAAGGTGTCTTGATCACAGCTGAAAGAGGTTTGTAGTTATGCACGGCAGGCCTGTGAATTCCTTAGCAAACCTATTATTTTCTTCTTTTCTGAAGTATGTCTGTGAAATGTTTTGAAGTTTTGTATTGGAAAATATTTTTCTGCAAAACACATTTTAGTGGGAATAAATAAAAACGCCAACTAGTATAAAGATGGAATCATGTCTTTAGGAATTTATACTAGAATAATCTTGAATCTAGAGGAAACTTGAATGTGGGGAGGAGAGTGGAGGTATTGAAAACCTGAGAGGGTTTTTGCTCGCACCAGTTGTGTTTTCATGCTGTTTACTTGGGCTAATATAGTTCATGCTGCACTGCAAAACTTTTAGGTGCCTTCAGCATGTTGAATAAGAAGCTGCAGTTTTATAAAATAGCATTTATTTTGTTGTGGATGGGCTGCTTTATCACCTACATACAAGGACTTGCAATCACATCCGTTGTATCTCGTGTTAAACAAGGATTTAGGAGAACTCCATGGAGTTCAATGAGCCCATTTCTAGCTGTGTTGACAGCAGATTTCTACCCAGATGCCGGATAAGCATACTTGGTATTTTGAAAAGTTTTTCCAGGCTCCAGCTCTTTTGAAGCATGCACTTAATGAGCTTCTGTGTATTTAGCAACCTTCATCAGATGCCTTTACATCAACTTGTGCAGGCTGCCTTTGGGCTCGTATGAAAAATCAGGCGTACGTTCTAAAATGTGAGAATGCTTTTTTTCTCTGTGAATGTTTGAGGGATCTCATGCTCTTTTTCCACAATTTAGTCGTTCAAGCCTGAGGTGCTCTGGTCCCAGGGAAGATCGATAGGATGTTGCCATTACGGCCGTGTCTGTCAATTACAGCCAGATTCAGGCGGTCAGGTAGGATTGTAAATTTGTGCCAACCAGTCACAGATGTTCCAGCTGTGCAGACATGTGGCACTATTTATTCTACTCTTTTTTCATAAAGGCCACAGGGGGGAAAACATTGTCCCTACCCAGAGACTGCAGCCGTTCTCCTGAAAGCACCTTTCAGTCTTCCTCTCCACGCTGGGATGATGGCATTAGGTCTTTTTAGCCCTCACATGTTTGTTTCAAACTCCCACAGCTCACAAAATTAATTTCTGTTGGGAACACAATGTGGTGATGAGGCAGGTTATTCTGGCTGGGCTTTTCCTTTATCTGCTGTACAAAGCAACTGATTCACTTTCTATTAATTACCACCAGCTATGGGGACTGCCTGGTGTTTTTCCTTTGGACTTTCAGCCTTTTGAGATCGTTCTCAGGTTTGCTGTTTGGAAAAGCAGAGATGACAGGAGCGGGAAGGAAGGATACAGGAGAAAGAGGCTGACTTACCCAAACCTTAAAGCACATCTCAGCTGGGAATGGTTATTGTGTGTGGAGCACTATATTTTACTTATATGCAGCACAATATTACTTGTCTCAACTTCCCTCCTCCCCCAACCCTATGAAAGGAAATTCTAAAAAATTGCTTTTTAACTAATTATAAGAAATCCAATAACACTAGCAGCTTATTTCTTTCTGACTAAATGTAATGAGACTGGAGCATTGCTTCATCAGGAGAATGACCTAATACAATAGCTCATTGGACCATGAAAGATTCATTAAAACTACCTTGCAAGGGGATTTTTTGGGCAATGTTTTATGTGGTGGACTTTTTTTCTTTTAAAAATAACTCCCAAGTCTAAAGCAGTTACTGCATGTAGTTGTAATCAATTTTGTAACACTAGGCAACAGAACTGGTTTTAATTACCTCTTATGTTCTAAAGATGTTACAGAAAAATCCTCACAGCTGAGCTGCACTTCATTTGTTGGAGGCTGAGGTTTGCAGCCAGGTGACTTTGCAAAATACCCAGATGTTGCACACTGGGATTTTGCACAAAACTTCAGGAGTTGGTGATAAGTTTCAAACTGCCAGAAAATTTCCATTTCCTGCTGACCTAAATGAAAAAATCTATCCCTTCCCTGAGATGTGAGTGGCAATGTGTCTGTACAGCTTTTGGAGTTGGTTTCTCACAAAGGGTGCATGATGCCCATTTGCCCCTCAGCTTTGTATCTATTACTAAATGATGCATTTTAAACTGTTCTTTGTATCCATGATAACTGTGGGTTCTGAAACAGTAGAGACTTTAATACACTAAGCTTGAGGTATAAAAATGAGGCATCTGTCAGAAAAAAATACGGACTGACTTACAACCTCTATAATTAAGGTGTAAGGAAATCTCAAGCTGTTAAAATTTATTTTGAGCTACCCTAAAACATTACATCCAACAAGACAATATCCAATAACAGTAAGAGAAGGGGCAGAAGGTAAGATGATGGTTTGCAAATGCATAAAAAAAGGAACTAAAAAACTAGATATGGAATTCTAGAGTTCAGTTCGATTGATGTAACTGTCCCCATCATCCTTTCTGCTGCCAGTAGGAAAATGTCCAGAGCATGTGTTTAAGCAACACGCACTAAAGCCTGTGGGCATGTTTGACTCTTTCTGGCAGTGTGCACAAACCCAGGCTGCTTCCACAGGTGAGAGAGGTAAATGCTCTTTCCTCCTGAGATACATCTGAAAAAATCCTAAAAGGAGCACCTTGTAATCTGGGGAAAAACCAAAAGGTTTCTCTTTCTACTGAAATCTTGGAGTGAAATAAAAGGAACCTGCAGAAATCAGCCTCTCTCTTTCTTTACACTGAGTTACTGAGCCCTGCGCCTCTCAGGGTCGTTCACCTGCTGCCCCAAAGCGTTTCCTAGGTGTTCAAACAACAACAACAACATTAAAATATGAACTAACACTCAAATAACAGCAGTTCCCTGCTTTGGCAGGCTTTTCCCTCAGGGCAAACCATCTTTCGCCGCTTTCCTTTTGCAGAGCAGAAGAGCAGGAGAGGCTCAGGAGACAGAAGGACGATGATTTGGCCAAATTGCTGCCAAAAGCTGATGCCTTTAGTTTAAGGAATAAATACCTGTCCAAACTTGGAACTCAGGTATCACTGATTAAAAACCAGAATGCTGAGGGGTTTATTTAAAGGATTTGGTTGTTTTTACCAGCCAGCAACTCCACCTCTGAGTGAAATCCCTGGGATTTGTTCTCAGGAAGAAACCTCCCAGTAATGAAAAATCTAATGAAGAGAAAGGATTCGAAGGTTAGCCCATTTCAGAAGCTGAGGAATGTCTTGAATTTTATTTTTTTGCAGCTCCCAGCTCATTACTCCTCCTGTTTCTCAACCCTGGCCCACAGAAGTGTGTTGAAATAGCAGCTTGGCCCTGTGGAGAAGCAGGAATCCACTGAATTTCCTGGGACGCAGAGCCCAGCGCCAGCAGATGCTCCGTGCTTTGCGGCAAGCCTAGATCCTAGATTTCCAATATTGCCTAAAAATTCCTCCTTCCTGGACAATCCAGAGGATCCTGATGGGGGATGGTGGCTCTGGTGGAACCTGTGAGTACCTGCTCCAGCCTCTTGGCTCGAATTACTCCATGAGTAGCTGAGTCAGGGGCCAGGGGTTGCTCTCTGGCTGTGAAATGGGAAAATTCCATCAGGAAAGTGCTGGGATGAGCCTGGAGGGAGGTGGGGCTTCTCCAGCCTCTCCTTCTTGGACACCTTCCTTGCTCTGCTTCGTTTTTCTGGGGGAGGAAAAGGTGAGGAGAAGCTCCCCAGGGAATATTGCAGAGGAATCTCCAGTTCCAGAAGTACAAAAAGTGCCCAGCCTCAGGAATTTATCCCAGCTCAGGAACAGCACTGACCTCTCCAAGCCTGAACAATGTGAAAACCGATTTATTTTTTAAGACTTAGTGACTAAAACCAATAAAAAGAGGTAATGCAAGGACTGGATTTTGCTTCCAGAGGGAAAAGCCTTGAATTTCATGCTGGAACTCATCATTTTCCCATCATTTCAGTGGGAAGCTCCTTGCTGAACAGGGACTTCCCAGGGCTCCTGCAGAGTGCGCTTTGCTTTGCTTTCATTCCTCCTATAGGTAATTGGATCAATTATCTCTGACCCGAGCTGAGCTTGCTGTAAAGGGGCAGGAGGTTTGTGGAGCCCCAGGAATGGGGAATATTCCTGGGATACTCCAGGAAATGTTCCTGGGATGGCTCCAGGGAATCCTGGTGTGCCACAAAAAGCTCAGGAGCCTTTGACGTTTGTTTGGCTGCAGGGAGAGGAGTCCGTTAGAATCAAAAAGCTGCATTTGATGTAGAATATCCTGAATTTCATCATTTCAATCTAAGCAGAACTCCCAGTCTTAAAGCTTGGTTTTAAAAGAGATTTTTGTGCAGTGGAGATTTCTTTGACGTGCCTGGAAAATTCTCATCTTCCCGAGGGACATTTTGGGTGAAAGTTCTGGATTCTGGAGGACAATGAGGGGACCCAAAGGAGCAGTTTGGGAGCTCCCTGTCCCCCTGAGCTGTCCTGGTCCTTTCTGGGCTCCTCGGGACCAGCCCTGAGGCTTTGATTGGACGCTTTCCTTGTGAATTTGGGGTGTTTTTTAAAGAAAACCTTTCGTTGGACACTGTCACCCGTGCTTTTTGGTTGTTGAGGGTTCTGGTGTTGCCTTCGGAGGCTTTGGGAAGGGAACTTTATCCCAAGAAATCCTCCCTTTTCCAGGGACCTCTCACTAGAGGTCAGCACTGCCACGTTGCCGGCTCGGGAATGTTGGATGGTTGGGATTAAAACCACCGAGGCTGCAGCTGCTGGGGCTTGTTTGGGTGCCTGATGTGCACCAGCCTTGGTCCTGGCACGAGGTGTCCATCCTGGGGTGTCCATCCCTGGCAGTGTCCAAGGCCGGGCTGGACATTGGGGTTTGGAGCACCCTGGTGTGGTGGAAGGTGATTTTGAAGGTCCTTCCAGCCCAAACCAGTCTGTGATCCCATGGAACCGAGACCAGTCTTTGGGAAAAGTACCTCAGTGCCTTCAATCAACTTCTCTTTGAATGTTTATTAATGGAAGGCAAAGCAAAGGGATGAGCTGGGAGGGAAAAAAGGGGAGGGGCATGGTCTGAGGGCTGAAGACATGGAGCTGTCCAAAGGGAGGAAGGGTGGAGGGAAAAGGGACGGATGGTGTAGCAAGGCATGGAGAGGGTTGAAGGCACGGGAGCTTCCCACAGGCATCAGCTGTGTCAATCATCAGCTGTGCCTGGAGCTCCGGCTCCTCTGTCTCCAGGTGGTCTCATCTTCTGTGGCCCCTGAAGGTCTTCTAAGGCCACCGGTTTTTCTGAGCCAGCAGATGACTGCAGTTCTGCAATTCGCTCCTCGAACATCAGCTGGACAAAGAGGCTTATCCAGGAGGGGCTGTCGTCATCTCTCAGGGCCTGAAGAGCTGGAAGAGACAGGCACAGAGCCCCGGTCAGAGCCCGGATGTGCGGGAGTCCAAGGAGACCCTCCTGCCAAGGGCCATCCGAGCCAGCTCCTGCCGTGGCCACCACAAGAGAGGAGAGAGGGGCCAACGGGATTCGCCGCAAGGTGCTAAACACGAATCGCCCCGCCCGCGTCCCTGAAATCTCTCCGTGTTCTGCGCACGCCAGCCCTTGTCCGCACAGGGAGCCAGGCCCTCCGCAGGCAGGACAGGGATTGCAGCCCCCTGCGCGAGCATTGCGGCTCCCCCCGGCAGCCCCGCTGAGAGCCCGCTGCCCTCACTCACCCTCGCTGAGGGCCTGGAGCTCTTCCTTCTGCCTCCTCAGGCGCACCCCGGCGATCCCTGGGAACACAGAGCCTGTCAGGGCCCCAGCGGCACGGCGCCCTGCCAGCGGCGCTGCCAGCCCTGTGGCCACACGGCCTCCTGCCCCGGCAGGGCTCGGCCCGGGCCCTTGCCGCATCCTGCCGCCCAAGGGCACGGCCGCAGAGGGCGGCAGCAGCCCCGAGGGCAGGCGCGGCTCCACGGCGCCGGGCGCGGATGCCGCTGCCGGGACGGGGGCTGGGGCTGGGGCTGGGGCTGGGAGGGAGCCCGGGCTCGTGGCTCACCGATGAGCTTGATGGCCGCCTCTCGCAGGGGCTCCTGTGGGTGCTCCAGGTAGGGCAGGGCCAGGCGCAGGTGTTCGGCCGCTCGGCTCTTGTCGTCTGCCAGCTGGAGAGAACGGCAGGAGGGAGGGAAGGGTTGGCGCGGGCTCAGCCCCTCGGCCGGGCGCTCCCGGCGCCCAGCCCCGGCCTGCGCTGCCCGCACAGCCCCGAGGCCCGGCCAGCGGGCGCCGGGCTCCGGAGGGGGCGGAGGGCCGGGCGCTGCCCGGGGAGCCGCGGTGCCGCCCCGCCCCGCGGCCCCGCTGGGCCGGCGCTCCGTCGGCGCCCGACTCGGGGCACAGGAGCCTGGAGAAGAGCCCGCGCGGCCCCCACGGAAGGGAGCGGCGTGTGGGGCGCAGGCCGGAGCCCCTGCGTGCGGCCCTGGGCAGGGGCCACGGCTGCCAGCCCCGCACACCGAGCCCCGCCGTCAGGGGGCTTCTCCAGAGGCCGTCCTTACCACGCACTCGGCGAACTTGAACAGCTTCTCCGTCTTCAGCACGTGCTCGAGGTCGCTCCTCTTCAGGAAGCCGGCCGCACAATGCAGCGTTTCCCGAGAGGCCTGGAGAGCAGCAGAGACGGGAGCTGGCAGGGCAGCCCAGCCCAGGGCACGGGCCCTGCGTCCCTGCGCCAGGGCCAGCAGGAGGCTGCGAGCCGGGAGAGGTGCCCGGGCAGGAGGCAGCCGAGCCCCCTGTCAGGGATGCACCGGCATCACACAACGCCTCACCTTGGCCACGCGCTCGTTCACCTCGTGGCAGTGCAAGTAGAGTGGGAGCAGGCTCTGGCTCACAACTGTGTTCAGTGGCTCTTTGCCCTCATCCGCTACCAAGCCCATCACCTTTTGGAAAAGCTGAATGGAGAGCAGCTGCACCTGGCTGTTGTCCTGAAGGAAAGGAAGCGGAGGAGGCCTCAGCACCAATTTCTCCAGCCCAGCCGGGCAAAAGCCTAAAAATCCCCAGGGCACAAAGTTTCTGGGCAGCAGCTAATGCCCGTGGCACGCAGAGCCTTACGTTTCCAAAGAGCGACAGGAGGAGGTCGGCTAGCTTCAGGGCAGTGGTCCTGCCGATCACGGAGTCTTTCCGCTGGCACACATTGGTGAGCACAGCGAGGGACATGGCGACCACCTCTCCGTCGGCATCACCAAGCCGCTCCAGGAGGCTTGGAAGCAGGCTGCGTACACCTCCGGCCTGTATGGAACACAAGGCTGTGCTGGGAAGCCACCAAGAGCTGCAGCGCCAACACCGCCCTGGCTCTGCTAGCCCACCCTGCCGCTGCTGGGCCCAGAGGCCAAAGGCCTGTCCCGAAGCACTCGAGCAGCTGGAGCAGGAGGCAGGAGAGCTGGGAGCAGCTGCCTCAGCTCCTGAAGCCCAGCCAGCCCAAGGGGCTGCTTTCCCCAGCGCAGCTTCAGCCGCTGCCCCCTTCTCACCATCGAGGGCTCCTCGCTGAGCAGCACAAGGCCTTTGAGCGCCAGGTGACGTCTCTGCCTGCACGTGCCCCGCAGGTGCCTTGACATCTCCTCCAGGACACGGCCTGCGCATTCCCTCAGGTCCAGGAACTTGATGACCTGAAAGGCACAGGGCAGTGACAGGTGACCCGAACAGCAGGAGCCCAGAAGCGCACAGGGCCGGGCCCAGGCAGCAGCAGCAGCAGCAGCACAGGGCTCGGGCACCGGCCCAGGCAGCTGCAGCTACGAGAGGGCAGAGGGCTGAGAGGCAGCTGAGCGAGGCAGCGCTGGCTCACCTCCACCAGGAATGCCAGGGAGGGCAGATCCCAGCGTGGCTCCTCCCTGCTTAGTGGCTGGAGTAGGTAGAAGCCAATGCGGGAACAGCTGTGGCCCAAGTGACGGCGCATCTCCCTGTCAGGGGGAAAAAGGCAGCAAGAGCCTGAGGTGGGGGGGACAGTCTTCTCCCAGGAGGTCTAACTCACAGGTCCGGTCTTTCCCCAGTATCTCTGGAGGGGGATGTGGGCGCTTTGGGAGGCGGCCCCTTCTGGGCACCCCCCTCTGCCAGCCTTTTCCAGTCGGCTTGGCTGGCCCTCGGTGACGAGGCCCTCGAGGCCATGAGCACAGGGACTGTGTGGGGCACAGGGGACAAATGTGGGAGAGAAGGGGTTCTCACCTGGCCAGCAGACCCACGGCATAGTGCTGGGTGTCAGCACAGAGCAGCGTGTCCCAGCCACGCTTGCGCTCCATAGCCATCATCTCTGTGTTCCACCACATTTGGCTGAACAGAGCCTTCATGGCCTGCACTGCAAACCTGTGTGCAGAGCAAAACCCAGGTCACACGGCGAGCGCTGGCGCCGGCCACAAGGACATTGAAAAGACAGGAGGACTGGCACCTGTTGGGGTTGCTGGGAAGGCCGTGTTCCTCCTGGCACGCTCTCCAGAAGTTAGCAACTTCCACTGGCATCTCTTGTGTGGTGATGACAATGTGGAAGAGGAGAGCAACAAACAGACGGGCTGAATGAAGGAGCACTGCCCTGTGGCATTTGGGCACCTGGACAGTCAGCCACAGCCCCAGAGTTGCCTGCAAAAGAAGCAGCCCGAGACAGAGCTCAGTGCTAAGATGTCCGTGTGGCAGGGCCCGAGGGGAGACGCGGGGGGAGCGACGGGCCTGGAGCCCCCTGAGCCTGCCCTAAGCCAGTGCCTGAGGCAGGGAGAGGACGGAGAGCTGATGGAGAGGTGACCGGGGAGCGAGCAGAGGCCGGTTCCAGAAGCTCACCGCCAGGGCAAAAACGTCCTCGTCGTCGCCATCGGAGGTGGTCGTTGTATGCAGAGGCCAATCCTCCATCACGCGGATGAGTGCTGGCAGCACCTTCTCCGCTGTCACAGCCGACGAGCCTATGGCTCTCCACATGTTTGCAGCAGCTCTGTGGGATTGGAGCTCTGTGTCAGGGCCGTCTCAGTCACAGTAGCATGCCCTGTGCAGCTGTGGAGGCCCAGGTGACAGAGCCCTGGTGCCCTGAGGGGCAGGGAGGGAGCATGGCAGCAGGCTGGTGGAACAGAGGGGCCCAAGGGTCCTGGACCGCTCCGCCTGTCTGGCAGAGCCCATTGGACAGGCTCTGCAGGGCAATGGGCCCTAAAGGCTGCTGAGCCCTGAGCTCTCAAGGCAGGTGGGCCCCATACCTGTCACACGTTGGGGCACAGCGCAGGAGGGTCAGCACAACGTCAGCAGGTTGCTCTTCGGCCAGCCTCAGAAAGTCCAAGCGCATCCTGGCATCCAAAGTGACACAGGCCGCCAGTCTCTGGTGAAGGTCCTTCACCATGGCTGGCACCTGGAGGAGACATGGGGAAGACCTGGAGCGCTGTCCAAGGGAGCAGCTTTCCCCAAGAAGTGCTTCCCCGCCTGCCACACTCTCCTGGCCTCCAAGACTCAGGGTCTCTTCTGTGTTGGTGTTTCTGAAGGCCACGCACTCAGTCACTGCCATGTCCGTATTTGCTGCGTCATTGATTGCAGCATCCAAGCGCTGAGCCAAATCTGGGCTGACATTGGGCTCTGCCTGGAGCTCAGTCGGCCTGCGGTCAGGCTCAGCTGTTGCACGGCTTCTGGTCATCCTACGCCGAATGGGCACGAGCCTCTGGAACATCTGCAGGAGGGCAAAGGACAGGGAAGAGAGACACGTTCCATGGAGTGCTCCAAGCACGGAGCTCGGCCGAGCAGTGACAGCAGGCCCAGCCCAGGCGGGGATGGCTGCACGTACCTTCAGTGATCTGCGGAAGCGGCCACGGGTGGACTTCTTCTCCTGTGTCTGCTCCATGGTTGCATCTGGCAAAGAGCGAGCGCAGCCAGAGCTGAGGGGTTGCAGGAGTGGCCAGAGAAGCCAGCCCTGCTCTCCCCAGGCAGGGACAGCCCCGGGATGCCCCAGGGGATGGAGCACAGCTGCTGCAGGGGCAGCCTCGGCCCCTCTTCCATCCTGTCAGTGGGCGGAATGGGAACGGGGATGGGATGGGATGGGGCCAAGCTGTTCGCAGCCATCGGCCTTGTGGCCCGGCTCTGCCACTCACCATCCTGCTGTGGCTGGAACTGCTCCAGCTCTTGAGGGGGTTGTGCTGGAGCATCTCCAGGGCTTGTATTTCTTCTCCCCCAGCAAATTGTGAAGAGGTTGCGAAATCTGCCCGCCATGTCAGCGTCTGGCCTCGAGGGCACCTTCAGACAGATGCCTCTGAGGAAACCAGGGAAAACCCTGAGGCAACAAGTCGTGCAGTTGTGCCTTGAAGGCACCTGCGACAAAGAAGCCTCAGGAAGGCTGCAGGACAGCAAGTCCTGCACACTGGTCTTGAGGGCTCCTGCCACAACGACAGGAGACTCCTCGTGTTGCTTCAGGTCACCAGATCCTGTGGTCTGGCCGCGAGGGCACCGACCGCAGGGTTGGGAGATGCCTCGGGAAAGCTCCGAGTCACCAAGTCCCGCAGTCTGGCCGCGAGGTCAGCTGCAGGAGCAGCGCTTCGGAAAGGCTCCGGGTCGGGCACAAACGAGCGGGCTGTGTGGGAACTCCTCACAGCACCTCTCTGGCGCGTCCTGTCCCGTGGCGTGCTCCGAGCACTGTGGCGTGGCTGCGTTGTTGCCAGCACCTATGTCACCGCGTGTCACAAAGGCTCCTTGGACACCCTGTGCTGTTCCCTGCCACGGTGACCACGCTGCTGCACCATGTCACAAAGGGCCCATGCACACCCTGCCACCTGCCCCGGCCCTGCCCCCGCTCCACCCAAAGTGGCCTAGGTCCGAAGGAATCCCTCGGCCCAAGTGTCTAAGAGAGCCCAACAGGACCTTGAATGATTTGATGGCTCGAGCCATCGGCAACCGCTGCCCTGCTCTGCGGGCTCAGGGCGGCAGAAGGAGCCCCCAGGGCTGCCGACGCAGCCGCAGCGGGAAGGGGACTGGGCCTGCCGCAGAAGCTGGCACGGCCTCCCTTCTCTCAGCTGATAATTGTCTTCAACCAAAGTCAGGCTTTCACTTCAAACCCAGCTCAGTGCAGGCAAACCCTTGGGCAGCTAAGATCTCCAAAAGGCTGCTCGATCCAAAATGACCAATTCCTCTTTAATTTCTCTTTTTGGGTCACTGCTGATCCTCTCCTCCTCTTCCCCCTTCCACTCAGCTGAGTTGGCAAAGGCTGGATTAGCCACTTTATCCTTATGGATGAGCATGGCAACTTGTTTTGGTTTGGGAAGACAGGTATTTGCTAGGTAAAAGTTGGAGGTTTTTTTGGAATGGAGAGCGTAAACTTTTTTTTTGCTAAATTATAAATTTACAATTAGAGGTTTTTAGGCAAAGATTTGGGAAATAGGAATAGCAGTTTTTTATTAGTATGTATTACAAAGTAAACAAAAAACCCCCTTCAAATAACTACAGTGTTAATAGCAAAAGAAAAACAGTATTAAGAACTTTGAGGGCTTTGTTTTACAAAACTTAGGGCAGTTTGGTTTTGGTGTTCTTGCAGGATTTTTAGAGCAGCAAGCTGAAAGAGTGGAAAGTTTCGGGCTGATAGCTGGGATGGCAGGGTGTCCCGGCAGCGCGGGGCTGCAGGGTCACTCTGCAGCAAGAGGAGCAGCGCTGAAGAAGCCGAAGGCGGGGCAGGGCTGGCTTAACTCCTGCGGGTGGCAGAGAAGGCTCCGGATTCCGGCTGGACTGGCCAGAGTAGATTTTTGAGGACTGGATTTTTTTTGGCTACAGTGAAACTTTTCCAGTTAGCAACAGTTTAGCCGGTGTTTTTCTTTTTTTTTTTGAACGTCGGGGAAAAAAAAAAAAAAAAAAAAAAAAAAAAAAAAGGACAGCTTCTAGCTGCTTTAAGCTTTGTTTTTTACTTGCGTGGGGGTTTTTTGTTACTTTGTTTCTGTTTTTGTTTCGGCTAAGTATTTTGAAGTGTTTAACATTTAGTCTCTTTGGTAACTTATGGGGAAAAATTCTTTAGAGAAAGAAGGAACAAACCTAACTCCCAACATTATCTACTTTGAATTTTTTTTATACTAACATATTATATTGAGTTTAAACTGTTAAAATATATATATATATTTATATATATATACATGCAAATATGGATACAGTCACATTGTCATGGGTAGTTTACTTTAAGACAAGGGTTTTTTAAGATATGCATTGGTTGTTTTTTTTTTTTTTTTGCATTATTTACCAGGTGCAACTTGGTTTCTGAGCGAAGACAATTTCACGGATGAGATTGTTTTTGCTGGAGGCAGGATTAATTTAAACAGGTTTTTTCAGTATACTTTTCATGTGTACTATTGGAACTTTATTTTTTGTTGTTGTTTGCACGGGCTTAGATTGGGCAGGATTTGCTCGATTGGTGGAACTTTGAGTGTTTACTAGCTATGTGGCTTTTGCTAAATTATTACTTTAGGTTTTGAAAGTTTTTTTACTTAGTGCTTTTAAGGTAGTTTTAAGCAGGTTATTGCACTGTTTAATTTTTTCGACCGCTGGTGCATGATAAGGAATATGGCATACTTACTTAATGCTATGTTTTTTAGCTTAGGTGCTTATAAGACAATTTTTGAAATGGGTTTTATTGTTTGATTTGATTTTTTCAGGGGTGCTGTGTTTTCACAGGACTTGTTTTTTTAGGCTCAGGATGGTGTTTTGGACAGTAGCATGAGGCACAGGGTAGGTTTTTAACTATTTAGTGATGACTTTTCCTGTGGTTAGTAGATAGCACCTGCCCTGGCGGGTTTGGAGAAGGCTGATGGAGTTAATTTGTTAGGTTTTTTTATATTTATATTTGGACTACTGCTTTCTATACTCTAAGGGCTTTACTTGCTTGGCTTGCTTGATTGCAGCATGTGTTTTATAGTTATGGATAACTTGAGAAATGCTGTCTATGGTTAAATTTACTTCTTGGTTTTGGGCTCACTTAGAGGTGGCATTTTTGCTTGGATGATTTGAGGCATTATGGGCTTATTGAGCTAGGAACAACTTTTTTCTGTCTTGCTAATTTAAATTTATTTTTGATACTTTTATTTTGGCAGCTTGATTGACTTGCTTATTATTTTGGTGTTTTTTATTAGCTCGATTCTTGGGAACATGGGGATTTACGTGGCAGATTTTTACAGGTAATTTTTTTACGCGACTGGCAATGTTTTTTTTTTCATCAGCAGCCTAGATTGGTTTTTTTTACGTTGCTAGTTGGCCTTTTTCTACTTTTTTAGCCAACTCTACAGAGCATTGGCTACTATTTACGAATTAGTGTAGAGGTAGAGCTTTGGCTACTCTTTGTTTTTAGCAATGTCAAGGGTTAATTGGACAGCCTTGAGTTTAGCAAGCTGACACGATTTTTTTTTTTCCTTTCAGTGGCTTTTGCAACTTGTTGTGTGGGGTTTTATATGGCTGCTTTCTACTTGCGGTTCATTTTTACAATGCGACGGGAACCGTCAGTGAAAAGGGCGTAGCGTGTTTTTTTTGCCGGCAGTTGGTTGTACGGAGGAGCTTTTTTAGCTTGTGTCACTTGTTCTTGCTTTTCTTTGTCTGTGAGACTAAAGTTTTTTTTTTTTTTCTTTTCTGGTCAGTTTGTAATTATTTTTAAAATTTATGGGTGATTTGTGTTTTTAATACGGGTGCGCTGTGTGATGAGGGCAGTCTATTTGCTCTATGTGGCATCGGTGGCATGGTGGGTGGAGGCAAATGAGGATTCGGTACCTTCAAATGTTCACAGAACCATGGAATTCCACGCTGGATGGGTTGGAAGGGACCTTAAATCTCTCATTCCCAAGCCCTGCCATGGGCGGGGACACCTCCCACTGTCCCAGGCTGCTCCAGCCTGGCCTGGGACACTTCCAGGGATCCAGGGGCAGCCACAGCTGCTCTGGGAATTCCATCCCAGCCCTCATCACCCTCCCAGGGAGGGATTTGGGTTATAATATTTGGGTTTGGCTTAGGATATAAAACCATGTCCAGGATGGGTTAGGTAATTTGGGTTTTTTCCAAAACAAAAATCCCTTCAGAATTGTGGAATTTTATTCTTCCAGGTTCTAGAATATGCTGAATTATTTGTATGGATGAAATGAATGAAATTATCCCAGATGAAATAATTTGCTGCCAGTTAAGAGCCTGCTGCTATAATTATTTATTAAGCATAGATCTCTTTAGATTGGTGATGTGTTTACCAACACCACAGTGCCACATCTACATAAATTATAAATAAATACATCTATATATATATAGTGTAACCCATGATTGAAGTGATGTTGTGCCTGAATCCCTGATATCACCCACCTTTCCCTCTGGAAGGATTTTTAATTTGAGTATTTCAGGGAGAACTTTCCCCTTTTTGTGTGTGTTAGCCATTGCAGAGTTTCCCTGCAGAAAGCTCCAACCTGTATTGACATTTTACTTTCCTTTCTTCCCCTGATCCTGCCTGCCCTTGATTCCAGAGGAGAACAATGGGAGGGGAGTGAGTGCTGAGGGTATTTACAGCACAATCATGGCAAACGCTCCCATCACCACTGAGCCCTTTTCCTTCCCCTGGCAAATCCTCTGGCTCTGCTCCAGCCTCGGGATCCACAAGTCTCTTCCCTGAGGGAATTGTTATCAACCTGGAAAACTCCTGTATTCCAGTGGCACAAGGAGACATCCGAGATCCACCTTCCTGGTGCATTCAGAAGGTGCTGCTGGGGGAGTTACACTGATCTGAACAGCTCCAAAGGTCAGAGATTTCTTTGTAATCAATTCCTTTTCCCAGCCTTCTGAAGTCTAATGATCAGCTTTCCATGTTTGTTGTGGTGGTTGCAGGGTTTGAGGGGCAGCAGAGTAAATTGGATTTAGGGATAAATTGCCATTTCTTCACAAGACTCTGAAAAGGGAGGGGAGGGATGTTAATATTTCATGTGGCTGGGAGAGGAAACGCCTGGCAGTGCCAGGGGAAGAGTCACAGCACCTGGGCTGAATTCACCCAGGTTTTTTTGGCAGCAGTGATCTCATTGCTCATCATGAAGGGAACAGAAAACAATTCTGCCCCAGGGCAAGAGAAGCCTGGCTCAGGAGGGGCCATCACTGCAGTCACAGAAGGTTCCAGTGAGCTGGAGAAGGCAACAGAAATGGGATGTGTGTGTAAGAGACAGTCTGAAGATCCCTCATCTGCCTCATGACCATCGTCAAGGACAGAGACTGAAACCCCTAAAAGGGACTTTAAAATCTCAACACAGGAGTTCTGGCCTGGCTGAGGTGGGATGTTGGCCAAGTGCTGCCTGCAGGTGTGTTCGATGGAAAAACCCAGCACCCATATGGGAACATCAGAACCTGAGCAGAAACAATGGGCAAGTCATGGTGGACTGTGCCTGCCGACTTGTACTGGTTGACACTGTACCTGCTGACGACCGACTTGTTCTGAGTTCTCTAAATGAACACACTGCAATGATTTCCCCCACCTGTTTGGCCAACTGCCTGTCGCTTCGGAGAGGACTATAAAAACCCTGGAGACCCCCGCTCACTTTTGTGATCATCCCACTGGAGAAGATCGCATCTATAGGCATCTTCAAAAGCCTCGAGGACTCGACCCTCCATGCTGGTAGCTATAATCCCCTTGCCCTCTTTTTCTGTCTTTCTTACTATTCTCTTTTCTCTCCCCACTATCGCATTTGTTGGCACTAAATAAAGGTGCATTTGTGATTGAGTAAACTGAGTTTGTCCCCCGCTGTGTCTTTTGCGCTCTGAGATCCCTAAAACGAACCATCACGAACCCCACTTGTGTGAGTGGATCGTGACAGTGTGCTAAAAGAAATGTGAGGGGGTAGAAGGTCAATACCAAAAATCAAACCAAATTAATCCTTCCTTTTTTTGTTTTTGCTGTGTTTCCATCTGTTTCCATCTTTCCATTTGCTGTGTTTCCAAAGCAAGAAAGGGGCAGGAGTTTAGGAGGGGCTGGTTCAGCTCAGCCTTGCTGATAAAGCAATTTGGGTTTTCCCTCGTCAATCTGTTTCATTAACTAAAAATGCAGAATTGGAGAAGTTGTTGGATATTTTTGCGTTTTTCTGCAGCTGGCGGCAGGAGACTTTGCTCAGACCGGGGGTTGGGGCTGTCCAGCCTGGAGAAGAGAAAGACCTGGGGAGATTTCATTGGGGCCTTCCATGACCACAAGGGAGCCTGAAAGAGCTGCAGAGGGACCTTGGACAAGGACCTGGAGCACCAGGACAAGGGGGAATGGCTTTAAACTACAGGAGGAGAGATTTAGATGGGATCTTGGGAAGGAATTCCTCTCTGGGAGGGTGGGGAGGGCTGGGCTGGAATTCCCAGAGCAGCTGTGGCTGCCCCTGGATCCCTGGGAGTGTCCAAGGCCAGCTTGGAGCCCCTGGGACAGTGGGAGGTGCCCCTGCCCGTGGCAAGGTGGGGCTTGAAGGTCCTTCCACCCCAAATTCCATGATTCCAACCCAAAGATAACCTGGATTGGAGGCAGCAGTGCCTGGGGGCTAAAGCACCTTCCCAGCTGTTATCAGAACAGGAGTTGCAGACATTTTATCCCTGGGTTTTCTTCCTTGTCCCTCAGTTGGGAGGTGATGGGAATGACCAGCAGGAGCTTCCCCATGCCCTGGGAGTGGGACACTGGGAATGGGACACTGGGAGTGGGACACTTTGGGAATGGGATACTTTGGGAGTGGGACACTGGGAGTGGAACACTGGGAATGGGACACTGGGAGTGGGAAACTTTGGGAGTGGGACACTTTGGGAATGGGACACTGGGAATGGGACACATTGGGACATTTTGGGAGTGGGGACACTGTGGGAATGAGACTCTTTGGGAATGGGACTCTTTGAGAATGGGACACTGGGAATGGGACTCTTTGGGAATGGGACACTAGGAATGGGACACTTTGGGAATGGGACACTGGGAATGGGACATTTTGGGACAGTTTGGGAAGGGGACTCTTTGGGAGTGGGACGCTTTGGGAGTGGCACTTTTACAACCACTATTGGCTTTGTGGTTTATCCTGAGACAACAGACCCAACCATAAATTGTCACTTCAGGGCCAGCATTTAGTGCCAGCTCAGGGAAATGCAGGGTGGTTGTGGCAGGTATTAAACACCCCCAATAAATCCTGGAGGAGGATCCCAGGGTAACAATGCCTGCTTGCCAAATCTGTTTGCAGAGCGCACAAAAGCAATGAGGAAAACATTGCAACAGCACAAAGGTTTTCTCACAGCTCCACCACAGGCTTCTGCCTCAGCAAAGCTGATTGTTGGTGCTTTTCTTCCAGCCCCAAACTGGGATTGAGCCAGGCCCTGCATCCATTGGGACTGGGATGCTGTGGCTGTAGGATAAACCCCCAGCCGAGCCCCCCAGGGAGCCATTTATCCTGTTTGGAGCCCGTTCATTTTTCCTCCTTCCCCTGAAGATGTGTGTGAAGAGCAGAGATTCAGCCAGGCCCTCTTCCCAGGCCCATGGGATGTGTGTTTCTTTCCCGTTTCCTGGAAGCGCTTGGTGTTTGGGGAAGGTTGCTGGGCCACGAGGAGCTGCTGGACACCATCCACAGCCCCTCTCAGGCATTTTCTGCTGGGTGGGACTCCCTGAAAATCCCTTCAGCTTTGTAGGGAAAGCACTTTTCCTACGGGGCACACAGGGTGTGAGGCTGGCTCTGGGAAAGAAATATTCCCAGGGAAGAAAGGCTGGGAATGTGCTGACGGCAGCACTGCTCTTTCAGGTGTCACTGTAAGAAGCTTCTAAAAAGCTCCATTTCTGCTTGGTGGGCAGAAAGTGCAGGAAAAAGTGCTGGGAATGTCCACGTGGACTTCAATTAGCATCAAGCAGCATCACAAGTGGTTTCGTCCAGGCAGGAGTCACAGTCACTGTGAGGTGATGAAAACGGAGATGGGATCTGCTTGAGGCGGATGGTGCAGCGGCTGCGCACCTGCGACGTGTATCCCTCAGGGTACCTATTTCTTTAGAACACTATGAAGACTAGAGGGAATTGAAAGTCCACTGCAGTTTAGGTTGTTCTTCACGAGATTGTTCAAGTCGAGCACAGCCATTCTGTTCAGCAGACACACGGGCAGGGGCTTCTTGGAGCGCTGCTCTGGCACCCATTCTTTGGAGGAGGGGATTGCAGGAAAGAAGAAAAGAAGCTCATCAACTACTGAAGAGGAAGAGTCACTGACAGGAAGCAGTGGGTTAAGAAATGTGAGGGGGAAAAAGGCAGAAAACATGAGGTGACAAGTGTGAGAAATGGCAGTGGAAAAAGGAGGGAAGTGTGAGGGAAGAAAAGGGTAGGAAACCTGTGTGGGAAAGGGTGAGAAAATGGAGGGGAAAATGGTGAAGATGTGAGTGAAAGTAGGAGAGGAAGGTGAGAGGAGGAAAAGGCAGGACATATGATGGGAAAATTCTAAGAAACATGATCAGGGAAGGCTGAAAAACATAGAGGAAAAAATGGAGGGAAATGTGAGGGGAAGAGAGTGAGAAAATTACTGGCAGAGAGAGAGAAACAGGCAGCAAATGTGAGGGGAACATTGTGAGAATCCTGAGGGGAAAAGAGGGAGAAACCAGAGGGCAGAAAAAGGCAGGAAACATTAGGGGGGAAAAAAGGGTGGGAAGTTGGATGGGAAAAGTGGCAGAAAACAGGAGTGAAAAAAGGGCAGAAAATGCTAGAGGAAAAGTAGAAGCAACATGAGGGGGAAAGAATGATAAACGTGAGGGGAAAAGTGGGAGAAATGTAAGAGGGAAAGCCTGGGAAACATGAGGGCAAAAGTGAGAAACATGAGGAGACAACTTGGAGAAAAATGACTGAGGAAAGGAGAAAAGCATGAGGGGAGAAAAGGGCAGGATAAGTGAGGGGAAAATTGTGAGAATCGTGGGAGAACAAAAAAGCAGGACAAAGCGGGAAGTTGGGGAAATGTGAGAGGCAAAGCGTGAGGAAAGGGAGCTGAAAAGGGTGGGGAAAATGAGTAAAACTTGGGAGGCAAACATGAGAGGAAAACTGTGAGACTCGAGAGGGGGAAGGGGTGGAAATGTGAGAGGGAAAAGAACAGGAAATGTGAAGGGAGAAAAGGAGAGAAGGCAGGATTGGCATGACAGCTGAAATGATTCCTAACACATTCCCCCATGCATTTGCCCATTTATTGCACTAGCCCAGGGCTTCTCTGTATGTCCGTCTCCCCCTGTGCCTTGATTCCTGTTTGGAAGCAGTAGAAGTGCAGGATGTGCCCACCAGCAGGAGCTGTTCCAAGCTGGGAAGGGGCCAGGTGGTGCTGATTTCCAGAGGCTTCTGTGTCCCAGGTGAGGCCAGGGCAGGAGTGGGTTGAAAGGTGCTGCTGCTGCTCCTCTGTGCCAGAGAGCCCTGGCCGGGCAGGGCACGGCGCCCACTGCACTGCGGGCTCTTTCTCCTGCCACAGCTGGGCACACCTGGCAACAAATCATGACGACTTGTGGGGAAACCAAGGGCTTTGTGGAGGCTGCCTTGCTCTGCACACACCCGGGCCACCTGCAGCACAGAGCTTTGGCCCCCAGAAAGGAAAACCCGAGGGGAACAGCTGGAAAAGGTTTCATTTTCACCTGTCAATAGATGACTTTATTTCAGTGCTGGGTGCGTGGGGAATCACTTTCCTAACACGTGCTCAGCCAGAAATCCCACCTACTCATTTGTAACCATGGAAACAAGACCTACTCATTACTTTGCTGAAACTCACAGGCTAAACATTCCCTCAAATTAGTTGACATATTTAAATCACTTCTCAGAAGTTACTGACAGGAGAGTAGGGCTCTCTTGAGAGTCTCGGCTGGTCATTTGGGGAACATCCCATTCCTGCAATTCTCCTCTGATGCTCAAGAGCCTCCTACAACCACTCTTTTCCCCTTGAATGCATTCCAGCTACATTCTTGGGAAGACTATTCTCAAGGCTAAGGTAGTCACTTGCACACATCAATCACTGCTCTGGAGGAATAGAGGGCTCAACAGTCTGTTAATGCAAAGGGAATTCACAATTTGTTACAGTTCAATATTTTCTCAAAACCTGCCTTCTCTGGGCATTGCTCACAAGCATTTCTTTAATTCACCTTGAAAATGTTTTTGCTGACTGAAGCCACATTGTGTCTTTCCTTCAGCAAATCATAAGAAAAACACAAACTGCCTGCTGAAACCCTTCTGCTCCCTTCCAAATCAGTTCACTGCTCAAGCACGAGCCACAGGCTCCTGCCCGATTCCCTCTGTGAGATAGGAGGTAATATTTTGCTGCAGCTGCAGGGTTATGAGAAGAAAGAACGAAAGCTGTTGGTTCTTGGGGTTGTTATTTAGGGTTTGGGTTTGTTCTAGTTGATTTGTTGGGTGTTGCTGTGAGCTGGGAGAGGGGCCAGCGTGAAGACCAAACCAAAAGGGAAGTAGGAGAAGAGGGGAGGGGACAGAAAAGGAGGCGGTGGGGACAGAATACAAGTTTCCTATTTCCCGGCCAAAGGGAAAGGGGACACGGTTCGCCCTGGGCTGGGAAAGGCAATAAAAAGCAGCATTTTCTCTGTGTGTGTTGTGTGTGTGTTTGGCTCTTGGGAGAGGGAGATACACACCCAGCTCAGGTGAATCCATCCTAAAAAACAGTTCTCTTTGGCTTTGATGACGTTGTCACCCCATTAAATTTCATCTCAGAGTTGGTTCCTCTCTAACACCTCTCTATCTCCCAGCAGCTCAGGGCTGCATTGCACAGTGCTTGCTGTGTGCCAGAGAGCTCAAAGCAGGCTGGCCTGGCGCCCCGGAATATTTCTGCAGAACACTCTGCATTTCACTCTTTTGCTCTGGCTCAGTGCACAACTCCAGCACTGCAGGCGCTTCCTCCCAGAGCCGTGTGAGGCCCCGGCTCCTGCAGATGTGAGCTGACAAGCTGTCCCTGCCTGCCGCTGGCCTCGCTTCCCCCGGCAGAAGCGCCGTGCCTGAAGGAGGCTGCCCTGTGCCGGAGCCTGCGGAGCAGCCCGGCTCCCTCCCCTGTGCCCAGAGCGCTGCACACACTGCTCGCCTTGGCCAGGAGTTAGAGGGCAGCCGGCACAAGGGTGGCAATCCTCAGCCAGGCCTGCAGCCCTCGCCTGTGGTTTGCCTTTCTCTGCTCCTGTGCACGCTCCGGACGGCCGATGCCACCGGTCTGTGCTGTGCCCAGCACGGCCACGCTTCCCCTCGGGAGAGCCTTCCCCACTTTCCAACTGTACCAAAGAAGCCATCAATGTCACTCTCCACCTCTAAGAAAAAACTGACACTTCAGAAGAAAATGTTGAGCTTTCTCAGAGGCTCAGAAGGAGGGGAATCTTTGAAAGGAGTTGAGGTTTCACAAACTTTATTTCCAATCCTATGCTACTATCCTACTCCACTGTCCTAGCTGCAATCCTACTCTACAGTCCTATTCTACAATCCTTCTCTATACTGGTGTTGGAGAAAACAGTTGTCTGATTCCTGTCTCCTCTTTCCACTCTTTCACTGAAGTGATCAGTGGCACCAGGCTGGACACAGGCTTGGCTGATGTTACAAATGGATGCTGCACAAAGAAAAAAAGAAAACAAGAATGAACCATTACTTTGCAAGCTAAGAGCCTCAAAGGCAGGGCAATATTTTTCAAAGGAAAAGGAGATTGAATCAGAGTACGTCTAAGGAGCAACAGTGGGGCCACATTGGCGCAGCTTGCTGCAAGAGCTGCTATGTGCCCCAGGCCTGGAAATATCTCAGGTCTGAGCATCCTGATCTCTTGAAAGAGGTCCTTGGTCATATTGCAGGGCACTTGGAGCAGATGACCCTTACAGGCCCTTGCCAGCCCAGCCCAGTCTAGGATTCCTGACTGTTCTCATTTGAACAGCACCAAGAGTGGAGGTGAGGAGGAGGAGGCTCCCCTGATGCCTTGCACTTCAGTGCAGGAGGAGCCCGTCCCTGGGACACTGTTTCCCCTGCAGCCCCTTGGCATTTTACCTGCAGCAGCTCCTTGGCAGACCAGCGCCGCGCCTCGTCTCTCTGCAGGCAGCAGCTCAGGAAGTCACACAGCAAAGGGGAGCGGAGCTTGGGCTGCTGCAGCTTTGGGATCCCTTTGGTGGCTTTCAGGAGTTGAGCCTGAAGAGAAAGGAAACACGAGTTTCTCACCCGCTTCTTTCACGTCTGGAACTGCTCTCCCAGATCCCATTGTTTCAGGTGCACTCTGCAGTGGCACTTTCTGCCGTGGCACAGAGGCAGAGATGACTTTCCTGACCAACAAAACACCCAAAGCCCGATGCAGCCACAGCTTTCCCAGCATCCAGCAGCTTTTGCCTTGGCAGCTGATTTCATTGACTGGCCTTGTTAGTGGAAAGAATAGCAGCAAAAGCAGGTTTCCTTCTCTGAGGATTCACCTGAGCAGCTTGACAGGCTATTTGGAAGAGGGACTTTGCTCTACTAACTCACTCTACTATTTCCAAAGATAATTACATGAAAAGCATCTCTGCAGCTCTTGTTGGTCCCTTAAGCACAGCTGCCATCAAACCAAAGTCATCAAGCTTTTTCCTTGGTTCTTGAAAACAATGGGAATTGCAAGCAAAGAAAGGAAATCCCTCAGTTATTCCTCAGGTAAGGAAACAAATATTTGGAATCTCATCTTCCACACAGACACATGAAGATGCATGCACAAATGTCTTGGGACGAAAATGCCTCTTTGGGCACACAGGAAACACCTGCACCTCCGTCTCTCATCAGACTGCAAATTTCAGCTTCCCTTAGGCAGCAAAAGGAAAATTTTGGTGGTCAAAGTAGAAGAGGGAGAAACGCCATCCATGTGGTAGCCCTCTGCTCATTTGGACACTCAAGTCAATGCATTAATGGCATGGCCATCCTAGAAAGTGCCTGGAAACAAAGGGGTGGGTTTGGCCGGCTCTCCACATGGCCAGGCTTCATCTTAGTGACATGGAGGTGACGGCTTGGGTTAGGAAAGAAAGACGGTCACTGAGTGTTTCAGCAGCACCGCACAAGAAGCACAAGAGACTCTGTGGCCTTCACACCCTCTTGTCAAGGTTTCAGGCAAATTTCCTTGTGAGAAGAATGGGGGTGCACTTCTTCTCTCCAAACCACTGTTTTATAAACATCCTCGGGTTTGGGTTACTTCATTTCAGGAAAGATAACACCACTTCTAAGATGCTTGTTTGCTGCTATTAGGGCTGTCTACAAAGCCAAAAGAGCTGGAACGACTTCTAAGCCAAAGCCCAGTGTTGCCTGAGAAGGGAGATTGTTCGCCTGGGCTAAGGTTTGAGTTCCCCCACGGATGCAACCAAAACCCCAGCAGATGCTGATGTGCTGCCGGGACATTTTCAGAAAGGGACTGTGGTGGAAGTAGTTCCAGCGGATGGCAATGGCATTTTGTCCAGTGGCACACACAAAGTGGCATGGGGGAGAAAGACAGCAGGATCAGAGAGTATTTACACCTTACCATGGCAGAATTTTCCTCCCAGTCAGGAGCTTCTCCTTCCACCATTTCAATGACCACGATTCCCAAAGACCATATGTCCACTTTGGGCCCATAGGGTTCACCGTTCACTTCAGGTGCCATCCACTGAAGAGTCCCGACCACCGATCTCCGTCTACTCTGCTCAGGGGTGAGTTGAGCAGAGAGGCCAAAATCAGCTGGGGAGAAAGCAAAAGACCGTTTTTTTTTAATCCTGTGCAATTAGGAAAGCACGCAAAAGAATTTCCCGGTAGAAGTTTGAGAATGTGCTCTTGAATCTCCTGGACAACTGTCCCTGCTCTGTTTCCTCAGGACTTTAGCCAAGGAATTATGGTGCTGGCTGCTTCAGAAATCCCCACACTTTTTACACTGCCTCCAGCAGGGGCTTTTCAAACTTTAGACATGTAGCTCCCTCCCTCTGGAAGGGACACGCACAGAGCAATGCCACTGTGGACTGCTCGAGCCTTGCCATAGGTCTGTGCACGTTGCAACCGCGTGGTCAGCTCACAACAGGCTCCCTGCACTGCCACCAGCGCCATTTTGGGGGGGCTGGCACTCACTCAAAAGCAGCCCCACAGCCCACATATCCCTGGAACGCTGCACCTGCCCAAGAATATACTGACCCAGCTTGACAGAGCCATCCGTTTTGAGAAGGATGTTGAGGCTTTTCAAATCTCTGTGCATCACGTGGTTGGCGTGGAGAAAATGCAGTCCTTGCAGGCACTGAGAGAGAAACCAGAAACAGGAGGGCAAAAATCAGTGATGTGATTTCATCACACAAGAAAGGAAAGAGCTCTCCAAGATTCCCTCTGCAGGGGAATGAGGAGTAATGGCAGAACACAGTGCCACTGAGGGGAAGAGCTCGCTGCTCCAACACAGGCAGAGCAGCACCTTTCTAAAGAAAGGCATGTCAGCTTGTCAAAGAGCAACAGCAACTGCTGGTGTAGACTCTGCCCTGCAAACCAGCCAGGATGACTGCTGCTGCAGTGGATGTGCTCAGAAGTACAGAGCACTCTGGCTGCACTGCTAACCTTTCCAGCTGAGGACTCAGAGAAATGAGTCTCTCTTTCTTCTTTGCTGGTCCTTTCAAATGCTCCCACCACCACCACCTTTGCTTTTACAGGCAAGGAATGCAGTGCCAACAGACCAAAGTTTAGAGAGGCAAGATGGAGAAGAGCAAATACAAGAGCCAGAGTGAAAATGCAACAGCAGGAGACAAGAGGACAAGAACAGAGTCCACTGAGTGCAGGGGCACTGGCAGGCAGTTCATTTGAGAGGCTCTTGCTTGCCCAGAGCATATCAGCCACACAGAAACAAAGCCTGGCTCATGGAATCGCTCCTGTTCTGAGCCCCTTTCCCAGACAATCCTGCCCAAGCTCTGGGAAGCACAGCTGGGATCCCCGACTGACCTCCCGACTGATGATGGCAATCTCGTCTTCTGTCAGGCGAGTCTTTTGGATTGTGTCGTAAAGACTGCCTCCATCCATGTACTCCATCACCAGCCACAGTTCTTCATGCACAAGGTAGCTGAAAGAAGGGAACAAGGCCATGCAGATGAACATGCATTCGTTGGCTCCTTTGCTTGATTCTTGTTTCTGGGTTGCTTTGTGACAAGGACAGAATTAAAAGAATTAAAGACATTCCCTCAGGGCTGTGGGTTGTTTGCAGTCTGTGCAGTCTCAAGGAGAACAGCACATCTGTCAAAAGGAGATGTCTCTGATGGCCAGCAATCAAAAAGTGCAGTTTAGTAACAGCCAAGATGAAAAACCTGTCCCGCGTGGTATTTCTGGAAAGAAGCACCTAGTGTTCCTGGCATGGCCAGCCCTGGAAAAGAGGGGCAACAATCCAAGGGAAATCCTCCCTAGCATGCTTCATCAGCATTGAAGAAACCTTAAAAAATCCATCCTGAGACAACATGGAGGCAGCCAACTTACAGGGTACTGACTTCTTATGGTAGAGTTGATGCAGGTTTTTGAACAATTTTTCAACTATGTGTTGGAAAGCCAGGGATGACTCACGGAGATAAACTGCACTCTCTTCCCATCCATTGGAGATGAGTAGAGAAATAATAATGAAGCAATAATGAACAGCTTTCTTTTCTGCTAGTGTCCAAAGTGGGGTTTTAACCTTGCATACTTTTACTATGTAAACAAACCTTCATGGGATGAGACCATGACCACTCACCCGTCTAAATAATGGACAAGATGGGGACTCATATTCCTCTTCATGACCGTGATTTCAGTAACAATATCCTCCATCTCGCTCGGTCCCCGAAGATAGATTTTCTTGATAGCCACCTAGAATGACATTGAAAATCAGTAACTTTAGAAGTTGGCGGAATGAGACCAAAACACACATGGGGAGAGAGATTTTGCAATGACACCGCCAAGCCGTGCCAAAGTGCCTTGTAATTAGACAAAGGAGTAATTAGGAAGTGACATTCCTACAGCCCATTTCTCTGCTCCTTTGAGGGCCAGATCCAGGACACGTGGCCACTGACCACATTTTGCCTTGTCCACTTGTTAGCAATGGTGTGTCAACTCTCACCCCCCCAAAGCTCTGAGCACACTCTCTGTCTGTCTGTACTTGAGAAGAAGTAATGCGTGACTTGGTACTCTGTGGATACATCTCGGGCTATAGGCAGGGCTTGGGGCTTTTAGGGACACCTTGCAGATCTCTCCCTACGTGCAGTTCCCAAGTGCAGCACTGCAGGTGGCTAAGGAACTGCCAGGAACATTCAGATGTATTTGCTGGCAGCCAGAAATGAGAATTCAGGACTCTGAAGCCGTAGCCCCAGAGAGCAGTGAGATGCTCCTTTGTTGGAGCATCTGAGAGCCAGGGAGAGCATCCTTCTCTGAAAGGAACCGCTGTCCTCCTTGCCTTCCTTCTGGCAGCTGAGCAGGACAAAGACTGCCCCAAATGCAGTTGGCAGGCTGGCACCAGTCTGTGCTTCTTGTGCCTTTGCAGCACAGCTCTAGCCACAGCTGCAGCCGCAGCTGACACGAGACAGGAAAGCCCTGGAGAGCAGCAGAATCTGCAGGGGCTCTTGACATTTACCTCTCCGCCCGTGGCAGTGTCGATCGCTCTGCAAACCTCTCCAAAAGCCCTAGAAACAAAACAGCAGCAAAGAAAGGAGAAGCCATTTAGACCTTGGAGTGAAAGCCAGCCAGACAGGAGATGTCTGCTGGAAATGCCTCCAACCTGCAGCATGCAGGAGGGCACTGCCAGAAGGCAGATGATGCATGTTCCTCTCCAGTGCATGGGCACTGGGCCTGTTTCTGAAGCATTGGGTTTTAGTGCCTCAGCTCCAAAGGCCAGGTGATTCTTTCATCGTGGATTTCAGTTTCTAAACTGGGCGGTTTTTATCCTCACCACAGACTATTTCCTTCAGCAAACTCTTGGGAAGAAATGCTCCTGAGAAGTGTTATCTGACTGCTATGATAGGGGGTAGATTGCTGTTTCTGGCAATGAAATAGAAGTGTCTTTGATAATGCCTTCTGACCACACTTCCAAATTCTGGCCGCTACTGAGAGATGGGGCAGACTAACCCGCGTGTCTGAATATGTTTGCAGCTTGCCTGACTTCACACTTGACAGATATTCCAGCAGCAAATCAGCTGCCCCATGACTGTGTAGAAGCAACTGTGGTTGGACTCACCCTCTGCCAACAATTTCCTTTTCGGTGTATTTCCTCCGGGGATTTTCTGTGCTCACCATTTGCCCTGAGGGAAACAAAATGCAAAATGCTCACTTGAAAGCAGACATCCCACTATCCAAGAGATACAAAAGGCAGCCCTGCTGGGGCTCTACAGTCTGGCCTTCTGAGTCCTTTGTGGCCAGCTGGGTAACAACAACAACAACAACAATTGCAACAAGACAGGCAGCTCTGCAGTACAAGCAGGTCAGCACAGAGAATGATTTTCTACAGTCCTTTGAAGAGATGCCTTGGCAGAAAACAAAGCACAGGGAGATGCATTCCCAGGAGAGGAGGGCATCTTCCCCACCTTGCAGCAGTTTCCCAAAGGAATGCCTTTCCCTTTGTAAACCCAAGCAGCTCATGCTCTAAACAACCCCAAGGGGCCTTCAGCAGCAGGACCCTCACCCTTGATGAGCAGGCTGAGCTGGAAGACGCCCTTGCCCGTGGCCCACGTGAAGAACCACACTGCTTCTCCTCCCCCTGACAGCAGGGATCAGTCCCTGCCATTGCACTCGCCCTCTCAGCCCCGCACACGTGCCCACCTTCCCGCAGCGGGCAAGGGCAGCAAGGACAGCAGTGCTCCTCAGGTGCCGGCGGGACACGGACAGCTGCCCAGAGGAGATGCTGACCCTCTGTGAGCCCAGCCCAGGCCGTGCAGGAGCCGGCCCAGAGCAGGGGCTGCTGCCTCGGGGCAGCTCCGCGCTGCAGCGGCCGGCCGGCAGCGGCACTCTCCCAGCTAAGGAAGGCTCCAGCCTCGGCGCTCACACCAGCCCTCAGGGCCAGGGCAGCCACCGCCACAAAGCTGCCAAAGCCCAGGCACCAGCACTGACAAGTAATGGCAAGAAGGCACGGCCATACCCAGCCCCTTCCAAGCCGGTGCCCCCACTGAGGACACAGCAGGATTGGCTTGGAGAGCAGACACACCCAGGTGCACGTCAGTGCCCTTTTGTGCCAACAGGTGATGGGAGGCAGAGAGTCAGCTGGGCTCTCTTCTCAGCCCCACCAGGTCTTATCTGAGGGCACAGGACGGGCAGCTGCTCTGGGCAAGAAGCAGCTTCAATGACTTGTGCTGTACAATCACAAAGGGCACTGAGATGAGGAGGATCAATGGGTCCAGCTATGCTGACACATGCTCACAATACACTGTCCCTCAGAGAAGAAAGACACAAGACGTACTCATGAACCCCAGGAAGTCATCCTCCTCATACTCCATCTCCTGTTGCTGAGCAGCAGCTTTGTCAGTGCTGGAGATGAAGGAACTGCCCAGGCTCCACTGCTCAGCTGGGGCAGGCCAGGCCCCTTCAGGTGACACTGCTGCTCCTGCTGCTGCAGCTTCAATAGAAGAGCCTGTGGAGATCTGAGACAACAAAAGAGTTTGTGTCAGAAAAGTGGCTGGCAGAGATTAGCCCCAGATCCCATTTTAAATGCAAGCCCTTAGGAAGGTGCTGTCAGCCAGTGACTGGGAGCTGCTGTCAAGCTCAGCTTTTTCACCTTTCTGCCCACAATTCACATTAATTCAGCCACTTCTTTCTGCTTCCCTGCCCACCTCTGCTTCCATTTTACCAAAAGAACAACCTGGCAACCAAGGCACCAAAATCCCTGACTTGAAGCAGAAACTCCACGTCCCCAGTGTGTCTCTGAAATGCTCCCAGGTAAGCACAGCCAAGAAGCTCGTGGGGACAAACCGCCCCAAAAAGCTTGTGTTGTCACATCAATACTTTTTGTGCCTGTGGGTACTTGGCGAGTCTGTGGAGGGGGACAGGTGTCCCCAGACCACAGCGTCCCCTACGTATCCACCAAGGCTGAGCACAGTGCCTTTGACATGCTCCCTCCTCTGCAGACAGGGAGCCTTCCTGCTCCAGGCTGGCCTCTATCAGAATCCCAGCAAGCTGGGGCCTAAACATGGCAGCTCAAAGCCCATTTTCCAGCTGTCACTGGCTGAGGGGAATGGCTAGGTCTGGCAGGACTGCAGCACTCGGCATCCTCAGCCACCAACAGCAAGAGCTGGCTGCTCAGAAACTTGCAGCTCTGCCTCGCACTAAAGACAGCGCCCTCCAGAAGTGGCACTTACCGTCTTGGAAAGTTGCGGCTGTGGTGTGACCACAGCTGGAGCCTTGTGGTCATTTGGCTCCTCTTTGCCTTCTCGTCCAGGAGCAGAGGAAGCCAGAGGAGAGTCTGCTCTTGGTTCTGGGATCTGTGGACAGACAGGAGCGTTAGACACAGGCCATGACCTATCATTTAGAACCTTCTTTCTCTTCAGCTCTAGAACCAGCTCTACTAAGCACAAATCATCAACTTGCAGAGCAAGGGGATTCTAAGTCCCTCAGACTAAATTCTAATGGGCTGATTCAACTGGACACTGCAAATTGCTCCAAATTACATATTCCCCCCTGACTACTATCAGGAAGCACATTCTCTCTGCAAAACTTATCTTTTAGTTCTTTTAAAGCTCTGAAATGGAAAATTAGGAAATAGGCAGTGATGCCTTTGCTCTTGCTGCTGTAGACATGGAAATGGATTTTCTTGCAGCCTACTCAGCTGGCCCTCTACACTCTACTGCCACAGGCCAAGCTCACAGCTTGCTGCACAATTCTTAAACGCCAAGAACATCAAATGTTCTTTCCTTACTCACCTTGGGATCAGCACCTCTGAATACCCGGCTCAGGTGACCTGCAGTGGGCAAGGGAAAATGAAGCAGATGCTTTGAGAAAACTGGAGACAACCAGAGCATTTTTAGAAGACCTTCCAAGGCCTCCCAGTCTACATTTTCAAAGTTGTCCTGCTTGACCCAGCAAGGGAGGAATTGGCAAATTCTGCTGCCACAGACTCTCCAACAGAGGGAACGCAACCCCTGCAGGCTCCCTTGCAAATGCTGCCCGCACGGCCGTGGCTACACACACCCCCTTTGGAGCTGAACATGTTGACAGGAGCTTTACCCAAGCGGCATCTGGATGGCCTTTCTGTTTCCAAATGAACTCAGTCACTAAGAAAGAGCAGGAAGACACAAAAACCAGGTTAGGTGACACTCAGGGAAAACCTCTACTTACCTGCCAGGTTAGTTAGGAAATAGCAGGAATAGGCAACTCCATAAACAGTGAAAACTGCAGCGGCGAGTTGCCCAATCATTGTGGCAACTGCTGTGCAAGTTTGCAGACTGCGCTCTAACGCTAGCTAAAAGAAGTCTCCTGTCAGTCAGCAGCTGCCCCCTGACAAAAGCCTCAAGCACAGGACCAAGTTCCTGCACTGAGCAAGGCCAAGAGCTGCTCTGACACCCCTGAGGCCTTCCGTGCACCAAGGCAACCTTGTGATGTCACCACGACCACGTGGCAACCGTGCCCTTACATCACAAAGCAAAGCCCTGTGACGGTCTGTGAATTGATAGAAACGGATAGACTGATGTTTGTGTAGGCCTAGGCTGCATTTTTACCTCTTTCCCCGCTCAGCTGCCTGTTTCAGCTCTTGTTTCTCCCCCTGTGCCCCCTGTGTCCCCTGTGGCTGTGCTGGGTCCGAGCTGGCGGCCGGGCCGGGCGGAGCAGCAGTTCCAGCCCCAGGTGTCCCTGGAGCGCTGGGAGCTGCCGGTGGCCCCAGGCACTGTCCCCTGAGGAGCTGCTGAAGGACGGGGAGACACAGGGGGCTGAGGGGGCCGAGGAGGCGCTGACGCTGCAGGGACGGTGACCTTGAGCTGCTGGGGGACTGAGGGCTGTGGGGGAGCAGAGGGCCATGGTGGCACTGAGGTGACAGGGAAGGGGCGCAGGCTGAGGGGGGTCTAAGGGGCCGGGATGGGTCAGAAGGGATTGAGTGGGGTGAGAGGACTGGCAGGGGCTGAAGAAACCCAAGGGGGCCGGGGGTTTGCCGAGGGGACGGTGGGGCTGAGGGGATGGAGGGGGCCAGCAGGGAGCACAGAGGGCTGCGGGCCTGCAGCTCTGCCAGGCCTTGGAACCAATTCCAGAGGCTCCACTTTTGCCACGGCTGCCCTGCAGACCTTGAGGACAGGCAGAGAGTGACAGGAGGCAGCAGGGAGAAGCTGAAGGCCACCAGCTCCAGCAGGGACCAGGGAGCTGCTGCTGCCAGCCCAGAGCCCGGCTGAGGCCGCAGGGCCGGTGAGGCAGCTGGGGGTGAGGGTGGCCTGGGCTTTGGCCGTGGGCTTTGGCCGAACTTTTTCTTTCTCATCCTCCTGGGGAGGCGCTGAGATTTTCCCTTCCCTGACTGAAGGGCAGGTGCTGCCAAGGGAAACATCTGGATTCTTACTCAGTGTTCCCTTTGCTTTCGCACATGTGCCATCTGCTGTCCTTGTCCAGGGGTGCTGCTCTGCAGGGGAGGAAGCAAGAACAGAGTGAAAGGCTTTGAAGATGGGGTGACTGGAATCCCTCTGCTTAGATTTCTGTTTAAAGATATATGGACTGTAGCATAGAGAGGAATAATTACATGGATATTTATATATGCAAGTTACTATTTGTATAGGAATATTTCTGTATGTATCTTGGTATATTTATAAATGTATGCTACATATATATGTGTCTGTACATATGCATACATCTTTGTAATAACATATGTATATATGGATGTAAGTATATGTATATGTAAGTACGCTGTTCTATGTGTGTTTTAATTCTATTTCCTATGAATACAGTTGTGTAGGTATTTCTATTTATGCAGTTGGAGTTATATGGCTCTTTAAATAGGTATATTGGTATTCCTAGAAGTAAATATATCTAGCTTTCTATTTACATATGTGTATTGACTTCTGTATTTTGAGGTGGGTGTATCTGGGTGTATCTTTCTATTTAAACATGTATGGAGATGTATAGTTGTGTCATTGTATCGATTGAGATCTTTGTAGACGACTGTTTAGATAGAAATACTGATATTTTTGTATTCCTAGATGGGCTTTAGGCTTGCAGTAATATGTAATAAATTAAGTTGCTAAACACCTAATTGATCTTTGTGTCTAGTGAGTTGTTGTAGATGTTGGCAATAAATTAAGGTTTTCTTAACTGAAGTGGATATTTCTATATTTTTACATAGCATTGTTGTAAAAATCTAATAAATTCCTTTTTTTAAACTTAAATTGACATCAGCATAGTTCTGTATTGTCAGCGCGGGTGTAGCGATTTATAATAAATGACATTTTCCATGTGAAATCAATTCTGGTGTATTTGTTGATCAGCAGCGCAGCTGTAGGAATCTGCAAGAAATTACAATTGTCAACTGCGATGGGTGTTTTGTGATTTGTGCTGTCCAGAGCAATGAGCAGTTGTAAATACTGGAGGATTTTGGCCATGGAAATCTCCATCCATGCCCAGCACGTGCCCCACTTGCACTCAGGCTGGGCAGGGCAGCTGCAGATTTGGGATGGCAGCAGAGCCACACCTTGGCTGAGAACTCGCTGCAAAGGCAGCTGAGAAAACTCCGGGACTCCACGGAGCATCCAGCTCCAACCAGAGCCACCCAGGGAGGACAAATCCACCCACCATGCCACAGGCAGCTCTTCAGGAAGCGCTCCAAGTGTCCCTCTGAAGGTCATCCTGAAGCCCAGGAGCCAACAGGGATCCTGAGCCAGCTCCGCTGCCTTTGGCAGCACTTTGCAAATGAGCTGCAGCAAGGGGGAGGCCGCAGGGGCTGTGAGTGCTGCAGGCTGGGGATGAAGGAAGGGCCACGGACACCTGTGCCGACATGCTCAGAAATCCACAAGGATGGTGAAGAACTGGGAAGCAACAAGTTCCCACAGCCACAACAGTGATGGAAGCCCTTGGTGTGAAGTTCCCTGGAGGAACTCCCAGGGGAGTTGCTGCTCGGATCAGCAGCAGCAGAAGCCAGCAGGATCTGCTGCTTTTCCTGGCTCTGTGTGCAGGGCACAGGCTGTGATGGCCCCTGCCCCACAAAGCCCTTGCCCATGGAGGCTGCAGGCTCAAAGCAATCCCATTGCAGAGAGAGGCTTTGCAGTTGAAGTCCACTGCCCTTGTGTTTCGGGCTGGAATGGCTCTCGTGCCAAAGCACAGCAGGTAACCAGGGCTTTGGGAGGCAGAGCCTTTAGAGGGAAAGAGAGGTCAGGCACTCACATGCCTGAAACTCCTTCAGCTCTCTTCTTTTATAGAATGAGAAAGAAGCAAGCTGGGGGGAGGCACATGCAGTCCTTTGAAAAAACACGGTGTCTAACAAGTCCTGTGGCAGAAGAAAAATAGCTGGCAATCTTGCCTTGTTTTCATAGCCTGCATCTTCTGCAGAGGAGACAATGGGATGGGCAGGAGGAAGGGAAGGGCAGGGGAGGAATGACTGTGCTAACCCAGTCTGCCTTTCTGTGTCCTGCTATACTTTGTAGCAGTGAACATTAGAGGTAATGCCAAATTCCTATTTAGCACCATGACACGCTGCTGCTTCATTGCAAAACTGCCTCAGTGTTGTTATAAATACATATTAAGTGTTTGGCTTTTTACAAATATGAAAATGAATCTTATATGCGTTATGGTAGAAAGTTATGCTACAGTAATATACCCTCTTGTAGTAGTGGGATAAATACAGTTTTTAGGCTATAGCAGATGCTTTTTGTAACTAGCTCAAAAAATAAAAATAAAAGAACCAAAACCAAAAAACAAACAAACAAACAAAACAAATGGGAGAAGCAATTAAGAAATTCCTCACAGCATCTCATGTGGATAGACATAACAGCAAGGACACCAAGGACTCCAACAAGAAGAATTTATTGCCTTCGTTATCAAGAGATTTGCGACTTTGTGAAGCCACAAAAACTTTATGTGCAGGAAAGAATGGTGGGGGAGAAAAGTTGCAATTAAGCAGAAACACCTAAAGTCAAAAGGAATGTTTAAATCGCGGATGAAATGTATGAATATGCCATACCTATGGTATTTAAAGGTCCTTTGCTGGCAAGCCGTGCCTTGAGTGGAAACACCAGGCATCCAGATGTCTGTCATTTTGCTTTTCTTATGTCTCTTCTTGTCTTATTGTTTATTATTAAACTTTTAAAATTTTAACAAAAAATGAACCGTGTTTTTCACAGAGAAAGTCAGCTGAATTTCTTGTTAGTTACATTAGGTGTGGTGAGAAACAGTGACAGTGATTCAAACAGGTTTTCTAGCCTCATCATCCAAAGGGAATTTAGTGTTCCCTTTTCTTCATTGTATGCACAACATTTTGGAGTTGTTCTGGATTCTTCAAGGGGGTATCCACTACAGACCAAAAAAGAAAAGGGGGATTATTGCATTCATTCTCTTTTAACACCTATTTGCACTAAGTTGTAGCTTCAACTTAGTAAGGAAAAGGAGAGATTTTCTTTAGTCATGCAGTGTGGAATCAATGGTGTAGAACAGCCACCATCCCAGCTGTAAGAACAGCGTGTTCTTGCTCTTAACAGCACATTGTGGACAAGAAAGCACCACAATGCTCATGATTCACGTCTTAGGTAAAACCAGAATGGTTCATGGTGTCAAACTAGCAGGTGATAGAAATAACAAATGTCCCTGGGCTGGGGCAGAAGCAGAAGTTTCCCTCTCTTCCCCCGTTGCCTGAGGTACTTGAGAGTTACATACTTCCCAGAGTGCCCAATACCCAAAATTCCTCCTTAACGTACAACCCCCTTTAAACTTTGAATTTTTATGGAATTTATGGAGTTTCCCCATTGTTTCTTTCATCTTTCAACATCCATTTTCATTTATCAGCAAACCCACCGTTTGTTTGTGAAGGCAAACATCTTCTTTTCCATTCATCAATCAGTGGGATCCTTCCCATTGTTTCTTTTCTCTCTCAGTGCTGGTTTTATCCACCAGCAGACCCAGAGTTTGTTTGTAAAGACAAACCTGTCATTCCTCCCAGAAGTGTCAATGTCAAGATAAATGTCAATGTTTAGAAAGGTGATGAGTGTATTTTCTGATTGGGACATAGTGTGAATAGTAGAAAAATTCATTTTTTCTTTGTGACATCTGAGACTGACCAAGCCAACAATTATGAGGGAGAGGTCATCACCCTACATAAAAGCTGCTGGATTTCTAGTTTCTCTATCAAAATAAAACCAGCCAAAACCCATGTTACCAAACACAATAAAAAGGCCCACAAACAAATCGATCAAATAAGATAATTAGCAAAACTTTAAACAAGCAAACAAAAAGTTTTAATATCTATTGAATATGCAAAACAGCAATCCTTAAAAACACAGCCATTGAAAAGAGAAGGGCGTTGCTTTCTGGTGAGGCACCCCAGCTGAAACGTTTGCTCTTATGTCTCCTAATTGTCTGTCTTTAATTTTTATTAAACTCATAAACATTTGAAAAGAGAGTGGAGCTCGTTTTTCACACAGTGGAAATGAATTCCCTCCTGTCCTGGCAGTCCCTGATGAACACTCCCACTCCGGTTTCCCTGTAGATCTTTCAAACACTGCAAGTTTTCTCTTCTCCAAAGTCATTTTGTTCTTGAGCTCTTTGCTCCAAAAGGTTCTTGCCATATTATTCAAACCCTTGAAAAAGCTATTTTTTTTTAACTGTGAAAAGCTCCAGTCTGCTATCAAATTTCATCTCCTTGCACCAAAAACGACCTGAATCCTGTGTGCCCATCAATTGCTTTCTGATTAAAAGATGTTCTTCTTAAATAAAATGTGCTTTTAACGAGGCAAAACCACATTAAAAAACCTCTGGATTGAAGCCAGAAGATTTATTTACCTCTTCAAGGTGTAGAAAGCAAAGGGCTGAGTTTTACCTGAGATGTTGAACAACACGTTCACTTTCCAGCGACTCTGGCATGAATTTGAGAAGGAACCACGGAAGAAAAAAAAAAAAAAGGTCAAAACAACTTCTCACAACACGCAGGTATCATGTTGGGAATCAGCTGCAAACTCCTCTTGGACATAAAACGCTTCATTTCCCTTGATCCGTGTCTTTTCAGAGATCTGTCAGAAGAGAACTGTGTTATTAAATGGATCGCCTTCAACTGCTCTGAAGTGGTTTCGATTCCTGGAAACCCGAGCATCTCCGTTTGCTACAGCTGCTGTGAAAAACACGGGCTCGAATGACAGGGCTTCGTTAGGAAAGGAGTTGTGCAACAAATTGGGAAGTTTCAGGGACCAGCTCAAGGATTTCAGTGACAAACTCGAGGGGTTTTGTACAAAACTCGAGGGTTTCTGTGACAAAGTTGAGGATTGCAGTGACAAACTCGGGGATTTCTATTGCAAACTCCAAGATTTCTATGACAAACTCGAGGATTTTTATGACAAACTCCAGGATCTCTATGACAAACTCGAGGATTTCTATGACAAACTCGAGGATTTTTTGTAAGAAACTCAAGGATTTCTGTGACAAACCCCAAGGTTTCAGTGCCGCTTGAGGGAGCTCAAAGATAATTGACCTCGCAGAGCCACCTGGAGTTTCCTAATTCCAGGGAAACAATTTCTATCCACAGATAAAACGCATAACTTTGGAAAGCTAAAGCTAAACCGAGCCTGGGGTTGTCTTTTTCTTGTTCTGTGTAACACCAGGCTCTTTATCTGAGGAAGAAATCTTAGCCACGTATCCGGAATATTTACCAGGAGAAAAGGACGGTTTTCCATTTGCTAATTCCCAAGATTTGCCTTTCTCCGCTGTCACCTTCAGCTTGGCTGTGACCTTGCTGTGCCCGTGATGTTCCCGTGAGTTCAGGCACATGCCTTGCAGGGGAGTGTTTATGTGCCAAATAAATACAGTGGATCGCTCTTAAACTCAGCTTTAGGATGTTTGTTACAGATGGAGTTGCTGCCTCTCTGTAAATCAGAGCACTTAAAGTGCCATATGATCCCACAAAGGCTGTGTTTAGCAGCAGTAAATGCAGGAAAAGCTGTGTACAGGACTTTCGAGGGGCCATAAAATCCTGCCCTCCTTGCAGTGCAGGTGCAGGGAGCACTGAGGGCAGTAAAAACTCCCAGGAGACAAGGATGAGTCTCGGGGTTCAGCTCCTCAGAGTTATTGCTGTCTTTGGGAAGGTGCTTCAAAACTGCAGCCAAGCAGGAGCTGTATTTCACGTGATCAAATTGACTCCACCATCAGTACCCCATTATCCAGTTTCTGGAGGAAAAATCTCACGTTTTCCCCTCAGAGGATGAAGGATCTGTCCCACACAGGCATGCAAACAGTTCTGAATCACTCCGTGTGCTGAGGAATGGGTTATTACAAACCTCTCTGTGTCACTCGAATGTTATTGGGCGTTTATGCACCATCCCAAGACAAGTCTGATGTCTTCAGAGTGCTGGGAAGAGGCTGAGGGAGCTTTTCTGCCCCACAAATCTCAGTGAGAGCAAAGATCCTGGCCTGAGGAAGCTCCTGTGCCAAAGCAAACAGCTCCTGCCTCTGCTGAGTCACACCAGCAGGGTGAGTTTATGGCTGTCCCACACTGTTAAATGCTGTTCTGCATCCTCCCCAAAATTCACAGTTTTTCCCGAGGGCAGCTGGTGCCAGGCTCCTTCTCCAGCAGCCAGCTCAGGGAATGGAGTGAAAAACACCCCCTGGGAGAGTGCAGGAGCACCAATAATGATGTGCAGCTTCTCAGCTGAGCCAGGACTTCCAGGAGGAATTTTTTTTTTTTTTTTTTGATGCTCCAGGTCATGTTGGACAGGGTTTGGAGCAGCCTGGTCCAGTGGAAGGTGTGGTGAATGGTTTGAAGGTCACTTCCCACCCAAACCAGTTTGGGGTTCTGTGATCCTGGGAATTCAGAGCTTTGGGCTCTGGGGACCAGAATTGAATTTCTAGGTAACACCTGAACTTGGCTCCATGCACAAACTTTCCTGTTGTGCCTGTTTTCCTCAGGATGCACAAACTCCTGGAGGATCTTCCAGGTTATTTGGTGGAAATCCTGAACAACTGCAGCTGCCTGAGAGCCACTGAAGCAAAGCATTTCCTGGGTAGTTCACCTTTGAAAAGATGCATTCTGAAAAGATTTAAACTCCTTCAAACTCTGCAGTTTCTTCCAGCGGGATGGACACGAAGGATTGCGTCGCTAAGGGCTGGAATTGCAGGAGGAAGCTTTGATCCTGAATCAGATGCTGGAGGTTGGTGTCACCCAGGCTGGGAGTGAAGGAAGTTCCCAGCCTGGGCAAGGGCTCTGCTTCCCTTCTCTGGCTGAGGGCCGAGGAGAGCTGGTTGTCACCAGGGCTCCTCATCCTCTGGGAGCACAGAATGGATGGGACAGGGAACTGCTCCCCACGTGGCAGGGCTGACACAGAAACCATCCTGTTCCCAAATCCAGGGCTGTGGGACAGCCCAGCAGCTCCTCACTGCAGGCTCCTGCTGTCCCCTCTGAGCTCTGTGTTCTCTCCCTCAGTTCTTTATCCCAAGGGCAGAGCTCCAGGCAGGCTCCTGCTTCTCCCGCGCCCAGGGCTGAGCGTTTTCTGCACATCCAGAAGTTCCTACTCAGGCATTTCCTCTGCCCTCCAGTGCCTGAACTTTGCTGGAGACTTTCCAAGACCTGGCTGAGGTGGGCTGGGTTTCTTTCCTTCTCTCTGCTGCAGCCTGGAGAATTTCCCAAGCAGACAACTTGATGCAGTGCTCCCCTTGTTTCCTCAACTTGAATTCCTTTGCTGATACACCTGATCCCTCACTTTTAGATTAATTCCTCCCCTCTGTGGAATTCCTTCTCAGCAGCTCTGCCAGGCCTTGGATCTGAGGAAATTCAATTAAATTCTACCCCTGTAGCTGACATGGTTGTGTTAAATATTCTCATTGGGTTGAGAAGGTTTAAAATAAAACCCAAAAAGAAAAGTCACAATTATTCCAATAATTCTGAGTCATCTCCACGTATCCAGGTTTATCTCAGAGCATGAGGCTTTGCTTCATAACCCAAGAAAGTGATACCATGGGGGAAAAAAATGACAAAAAGCTCTAATTTGGATGAGAAAAGGGTGGGAAAGGGGGAGCACAATCATTTCCTTATAGGCAAAAATTGGAAACAAGCTGGAAGAGGGGAGGAAAAAACCATTTCACAAACTGATAATTCAAATTAGAGGACAAGAAATTCTGCCTAGGTATACATTAAAGTAAGGAGCTGGAGAGGGAGGTGAAATGCAATTTTCTTCTTTATTTCCTTCAAAGAGTGAATGAGAAATTATTTTGCACAGCAGAAAAAAATCCCTAGTGATCTAATTCTGAAAATATATTGTTTCCTTTAGAAGCATCTTGCTCAACACTCGATTTCAGAGTTTCACCCACAGATTACAATTCTTTGCATTTTGATGTCCCTGAGCTCCCCACCTTGTGGTTTCCAAGTGCAAACAATTTCCTCAGTGTTATTCACGGCCTGAGAGAAGGAAACGAGTGTGTTCGCCTTGCTGTTCCCCACAAATGCCAAGTGTATAAAACACAAATCCTACAGGTGAGTATCTGAGATATTCCCCAGGCCTTTCCTGGCACCACAACCAGCTCATCCCCACTCAGGAAATGCGAAGGGAATTATTCCCAGCCCAGAGTTTCAAGGAAAGATTCATCCCAGCTTCCTTGGCTTGCAAAATTTGGTCATTTCTTAGGGGACCTCCAGGACTCACCTTCTTCCCCCGAGGCAGGAAAAATGGTGCTGTGCTTTCACCTGAGTCACAGCTGGGCCTGGGCTCCACATGCTCCTTGAGAAGGAGGAAAAAGAACAGGATTCATTGACAAGAACCTGGTTTGAGCAGAAGGAAATGAGTAAAGCAAGTTCTCGGATTGTTTTAGTGGAAATTGTGAGAAGCTTTCCCTCACAACTTGGTTTCTTTCTATTTTTAGTTCTTCCATTTGGGCAAATCCTGAATTCCACCCACCCCTGACCACCAGCACGAGGAATGGATCCCAGAGACTTGGGAAGGCCACAAGGGATTTTACCTCTCCCTGCTTCCACTGGGAACAACATTCCCAAAGATACTAAGATGTAAATGACTGTGACTGCACATAGGAACCAGTTTCCCCTTGGATGGGGAAGGAAATCCCACCAGGCTGACCTGGCCATGCACATCTCCTGTGGAATCTGCTTGGGTTACAGCCAGAGGAGCTGAAACCCTTTGGAACCACCAGTTCTTTGTCCTTTTAGAATCACCCCAGAATCCCTAAAGTTGGAAAAGACCTCCAGGAGCATCAGCCCAGCTGTTAACCCAGCACATCCACAGGATTGTGAAACACTTTCAGGGCTGGGGCCTCCACCACTCCCTGCATGGGAACCAGGAGATGAAGTCAGATTAGAAGAAACTGAAGAAAAAAGGAATGAATTTTTCCTTTTTTTTTTTTCCTTATCTGGAAGGTAAATACTGTTTTGTTGTTGTTGTTGTTGTTCGGTTTGTTTGTTTGTTTGTTTGTTTGTTGGTGTTTTTTTTCCTGGAAATTTGAGATCCACATCACAAAACATTCATAGGAAACACAACTCCAAGTCGAAATATCTGACATTTGCCAACCAGTGCCAAGGGTATGGCTCTGGAAAGCGATAGGGAGGGGAAAATGGGGAGAGAAAAGTGACCTCAGGAAAGGGAACGGATAAAAATCCCGCTTTAGAGAGCCACGCCAAGTCAGAACATCCCCGCCTGAAGTGGGGTGTTTGCTGCCTTGTTTGAGCTGCCTGGCAAACTGGGAACTCACACTTCTTATGTTCCACCCCAGCAAGAAAAGCTTTGGAGCAGGCCTTGGCTCCAGGATGTCCAGCTGAATTCCCTGGATCCAACTGAACATGGAGCCTGCTGGGGAACAGACTCCTCATTCCTTTGGGAATTCACCCCTGGGACTCTGCCCAAGCCCTGCGAAGCACTGGGCTCTTTTCCTTGGCTTCTCTGAGTTTACATCCCCACCCAAAGAGGAGAAACAACCGATGAGGGCTTTTGTCACTCCTTCAAATCTGATTCTTGCGGGGAATTGGAGCCAGCAGATGCACCGGAGATAAGGGGTGGGATGAGGCCCAGCTGAGCCCTGCTCTGGGGGTGCTGGGGAGGAGGGGATGGCACCACCACAAAATTCACAGCACAGCTCTGACAGTCAGGGACCCCAAATCTGTGTCTTCAGGAGCCCAAACACGCTGCGAATCGGTCATAATTCATCAGCTCTGTATAAATTCTTTTGCCTAGAATTCACATGTTCAAGCTTTCTCTTCTTTTAAGGCTGCCTGTTCCTTCCCTGCTGAGCATTCCTGCCTCCAGCCCGAGCTGTCCCAACATCATTTCAGCTCCTACTCCACACATTCCCAGCACTTTTTCCTGCACTTTCTGCCCACCAAGCAGAAATGGAGGTTTTAGAAGCTTCTTACAGTGACACCTGAAAGAGCAGTGCTGCCATCAGCACGTTCCCAGCCTTTTTTCCCTGGGAATATTTCTTTCCCAGAGCCAGCCTCATACCCTGTGCGCCCCGTAGGAAAAGTGCTTTCCCTACAAAGCTGAAGGGATTTTCAGGGAGTCCCACCCAGCAGAAAATGCCTGAGAGGGGCTGTGGATGTTGTCCAGCAGCTCCTCGTGGCCCAGCAACCTTCCCCAAACACCGAGCGCTTCCAGGAAACCGGAAAGAAACACACATCCCATGGGCCTGGGAAGAGGGCCTGGCTGAATCTCTGCTCCTCACACACATCTTCAGGGGAAGGAGGAAAAATAAACGGGCTCCAAACAGGATAAATGGCTCCCTGCGGGGCTTGGCTGGGGGTTTATCCTACAGCCACAGCATCCCAGTCCCAATGGATGCAGGGCCTGGCTCAATCCCAGTTTGGGGCTGGAAGAAAAGCACCAACAATCAGCTTTGCTGAGGCAGAAGCCTGTGGTGGAGCTGTGAGAAAACCTTTGTGCTGTTGCAATGTTTTCCTCGTTGCTTTTGTGCGCTCTGCAAACAGATTTGGCAAGCAGGCATTGTTACCCTGGGATCCTCCTCCAGGATTTATTGGGGGTGTTTAATACCTGCCACAACCACCCTGCATTTCCCTGAGCTGGCACTAAATGCTGGCCCTGAAGTGACAATTTATGGTTGGGTCTGTTGTCTCAGGATAAACCACAAAGCCAATAGTGGTTGCAAAAGTGCCACTCCCAAAGCGTCCCACTCCCAAAGAGTCCCCTTCCCAAACTGTCCCAAAATGTCCCATTCCCAGTGTCTCATTCCCAAAGTGTCCCATTCCCACAGTATCCCAAAGAGTCCCATTCCCAGTCTCCTACTCCCAGTGTCCCATTCCCAAAGTGTCCCACTCCCAAAGTGTCCCACTCCCAGTGTCCCACTCCCAGTGTCCCATTCCCAGTGTCTCACTCCCAAAGTATCCCGTTCCCAAAGTGTCCCACTCCCAGTGTCCCCTTCCCAGTGTCCCACTCCCAGGGCCTGGGGAAGCTCCTGCTGGTCGTTCCCATCACCTCCCAGCTGAGGGACAAGGAAGAAAACCCAGGGATAAAATGTCTGCAACTCCTGTTCTGATAACAGCTGGGAAGGTGCTTTAGCCCCCAGGCACTGCTGCCTCCAATCCAGGTTATCTTTGGGTTGGAATCATGGAATTTGGGATGGAAGGACCTTCAAGCCCCACCCTGCCACGGGCAGGGACACCTCCCACTGTCCCAGGGGCTCCAATCTGGCCTTGGACACTCCCAGGGATCCAGGGGCAGCCACAGCTGCTCTGGGAATTCCAGCCCAGCCCTCCCCACCCTCCCAGGGAGGAATTCCTTCCCAAGATCCCATCTAAATCTCTCCCCCTGTAGTTTAAAGCCATTCCCCCTTGTCCTGGCACTCCAGGTCCTTGTCCAAGGTGCCTCTGCAGCTCTTTCAGGCTCCCTTGTGGTCTTGGGAGGCCCCAATGAAATCTCCCCAGGTCTTTCTCTTCTCCAGGCTGGACAGCCCCAACCCCCGGTCTGAGCAGTCTCCTGCAGCCAGCTGCAGAAAAACGCAAAAATATCCCACAACTTCTCCAATTCTGCATTTTTAGTTAATGAAACAGATTGATGAGGGAAAACCCAAATTGCTTTATCAGCAAGGCTGAGCTGAACCAGCCCCTCCTAAACTCCTGGCCCTTCCTTGCTTTGGAAACACAGCAAATGGAAAGATGGAAACAGATGGAAACACAGCAAAAACAAAAGAAGGAAGGATTAATTTGGTTTGATTTTTGGTATTGACCTTCTACCCCCTCACATTTCTTTTAGCACACATCCCATTTCTGTTGCCTTGTCCAGCTCACTGAAACCTTCTGTGACTGCAGTGATGGCCCCTCCTGAGCCAGGCTTCTCTTGCCCTGGGGCAGAATTGTTTTCTGTTCCCTTCATGTTGATCAATGAGATCATTGCTGCCAAAAAAACCTGGGTGAGTTCAGCCCAGGTGCTGTGACTCTTCCCCTGGCACTGCCAGGCATTTCCTCTCCCAGCCACATGAAATATTAACATCCCTCCCCTCCCTTTTCAGTCTTGTGAAGAAATGGCAATTTATCCCTAAATCCAATTTACTCTGCTGCCCCTCAAACCCTGCAACCACCACAACAATCATGGAAAGCTGATCATTAGACTTCAGAAGGCTGGGAGAAGGAATTGATTACAAAGAAATCTCTGATCTTTGGAGCTGTTCAGATCAGTGTAACTCCCCCAGCAGCACCTTCTGAATGCACCAGGAAGGTGGATCTCGGATGTCTCCTTGTGCCACTGGAATACAGGAGTTTTCCAGGTTGATAACAATTCCCTCAGGGAAGAGGCTCGTGGATCCCGAGGCTGGAGCAGAGCCAGAGGATTTGCCAGGGGAAGGAAAAGGGCTCAGTGGTGAGGGGAGCGTTTCCCATGATTGTGCTGTAAATACCCTCAGCACTCACTCCCCTCCCATTGTTCTCCTCTGGAATCAAGGGCAGGCAGGATCAGGGGAAAAAAGGAAAGCAAAATGTCAACACAGGTTGGAGCTTTCTGCAGGGAAACTCTGCAATGGCTAACACACACAGAAAGGGGAAAGTTCTCCCTTAAATACTCAAATTAAAAATCCTTCCAGAGGGAAAGGTGGGTGATATCAGGGATTCAGGCACAACATCACTTCAATCATGGGTTACACTATGTATATAGATGTATTTATTTATAATTTATGTAGATGAGGCACTGTGGTGTTGGTAAACACATCACCAATCTAAAGAGATCTATGCTTAATAAATAATTAGAGCAGCAGGCTCTTAACTGGCAGCAAATTATTTCATCTGGGATAATTTCATTCATTTCATCCATACAAATAGTTCAGCACATTCTAGAACCTGGAAGAATAAAATTCCACAATTCTGAAGGGATTTTTGTTTTGGAAAAAAACCCAAATTACCTAACCCGTTCTGGACATGCTTTTATATCCTAAGCCAAACGCAAATATTATAACCCAAATCCCTCCCTGGGAGGGTGGTGAGGGCTGGGATGGAATTCCCAGAGAAGCTGTGGCTGCCCCTTGATTCCTGGAAGTGTCCCAGGCTAGACTGGAGCAGCCTGGGACAGTGGGAGGTGTCCCCGCCCATGGCAGGGCTTGGGAATGAGAGATTTAAGGTCCCTTCCAACCCATCCAGCGTGGAATTCCATGGTTCTGTGAACATTTGAAGGTACCGAATCCTCATTTGCCTCCACCCACCATGCCACCGACACCACATAGAGCAAATAGACTGCCCTCATCACACAGCGCACCCGTATTAAAAACACAAATCACCCATAAATTTTAAAAATAATTACAAACTGACCAGAAAAGAAAAAAAAAACCAACTTTAGTCTCACAGACAAAGAAAAGCAAGAACAAGTGACACAAGCAAAAAAAGCTCCTCCGTACAACCAACTGCCGGCGAAAAAACCACGCTACGCCCTTTTCATTGACGATTCCTGTCGCATCGTAAAAATGAACCATAAGTAGAAAGCAGCCGTATAAAACCCCACATGACAAGTTGCAAAAGCCACTGAAAGGAAAAAAAAAATCAAGTCAGCTTGCTAAACTCAAGGCTGTCCAATTAACCCTTGACATTGCTAAAAACAAAGAGTAGCCAAAGCTCTACCTCTACACTAATTCGTAAGTAGTAGCCAATGCTCCATAGAGTTGGCTAAAAAAGTAGAAAAAGGCCAACTTGCAACATAAAAAAAAAAAAAAAAATCTAGGCTGCTGATGAATAAAAAAACATTGCCACTCGCGTAAAAAACTACCTGTAAAAATCCGCCACGTAATTCCCATATGTTCCCAAGAATCAAGCTAATAAAAACCACCAAAATAATAAGCAAGTCAATCAAGCTGCCAAAATAAAAGTATCAAAAATAAATTTCAATTAGCAAGACAGAAAAAAGTTGTTCCTAGCTCAATAAGCCCATAATGCCTCGAATCATCCAAGCAAAAATGCCACCTCTAAGTGAGCCCAAAACCAAGAAGTAAATTTAACCATAGACAGCATTTCTCAAGTTATCCATAACTATAAAACACGTGCTGCAATCAAGCAAGCAAAGCAAGTAAAGCCCTTATGGTATAGTAAGCAGTAGTCCAAATATAAATATAAAAAACCCTAACAAATTAACTACATCAGCCTTCTCCAAACCCGCCAGGGCAGGTGCTATGTACTAACCACAGGAAAAGTCATCACTAAATAGTTAAAAACCTACCCTGTGCCTCATGCTACTGTCCAAAACACCATCCTGAGCCTAAAAAAACAAGTCCTGTGAAAACACAGCACCCCTGAAAAAATCAAATCAAACAATAAAACCCATTTCAAAAATTGTCTTATAAGCACCTAAGCTAAAAAACATAGCATTAAGTAAGTATGCCATATTCCTTATCATGCACCAGCGGTCGAAAAAATTAAACAGTGCAATAACCTGCTTAAAGCTACCTTAAAAGCACTAAGTAAAAAAACTTTCAAAAACTAAAGTATTAATTTAGCAAAAGCCACATAGCTAGTAAACACTCAAAGTTCCACCAACCGAGCAAATCCTGCCCAATCTAAGCCCGTGCAAACAACAACAAAAAATAAAGTTCCAATAGTACACATGAAAAGTATGCTGAGAAAAACTGTTTAAATTAATCCTGCCTCCAGCAAAAACAATCCCATCCGTGAAATTGTCTTTGCTCAGAAACCAAGTTGCACCTGGCAAATAATGCAAAAAAATAATAAAAAAACCCCAATGCATACCTCAAAAAAACCTTGTCTTAAAGTAAACTACCCATGACAATGTGACTGTATCCATATTTGCATGTATATATATATAAATATATATATATATTTTAACAGTTTAAACTCAATATAATATGTTAGTATAAAAAAAAATTCAAAGTAGATAATGTTGGGAGTTAGGTTTGTTCCTTCTTTCTCTAAAGAATTTTTTCCCCATAAGTTACCAAAGAGACCAAATGTTAAATACTTCAAAATACTTAGCTGAAACAAAAACAGAAACAAAATAACAAAAAACCCCCACGCAAGTAAAAAACAAAGCTTAAAGCAGCTAGAAGCTGTCCTTTTTTTTTTTTTTTTTCCCCGAGGTTCAAAAAAAAGAGAAAAAAAACCGGCTAAACTGTTGCTAACTGGAAAAGTTTCACTGTAGCCAAAAAAAATCCAGTCCTCAAAAATCTACTCTGGCCAGTTCAGCCGGAATCCGGAGCCTTCTCTGCCACCCGCAGGAGTTAAGCCAGCCCTGCCCCGCCTTCGGCTTCTTCAGCGCTGCTCCTCTTGCTGCAGAGTGACCCTGCAGCCCCGCGCTGCCGGGACACCCTGCCATCCCAGCTACCAGCCCGAAACTTTCCACTCTTTCAGCTTGCTGCTCTAAAAATCCTGCAAGAACACCAAAACCAAACTGCCCTAAGTTTTGTAAGACAAAACGCTCAAAGTTCTTAATACAGTTTTTCTTTTGTTATTAACACTGTAGTTATTTGAAGGGGGTTTGTTTGTTTACTTTGTAATACATACTAATAAAAAACTGCTATTCCTATTTCCCAAATCTTTGCCTAAAAACCTCTAATTGTAAATTTATAATTTAGCAAAAAAAAAGTTTACGCTCTCCATTCCAAAAAAACCTCCAACTTTTACCTAGCAAATACCTGTCTTCCCAAACCAAAACAAGTTGCCATGCTCATCCATAAGGATAAAGTGGCTAATCCAGCTTTTGCCAACTCAGCTGAGTGGAAGGGGGAAGAGGAGGAGAGGATCAGCAGTGACCCAAAAAGAGAAATTAAAGAGGAATTGGTCATTTTGGATTGAGCAGCCTTTTGGAGATCTTAGCTGCCCAAGGGTTTGCCTGCACTGAGCTGGCTTTGAAGTGAAAGCCTGACTTTGGTTGAAGACAATTATCAGCTGAGAGAAGGGAGGCCGTGCCAGCTTCTGCGGCAGGCCCCGTGCCCTTCCCGCTGCGGCTGCGTCGGCAGCCCTGGGGGCTCCTTCTGCCGCCCTGAGCCCGCAGAGCAGGGCAGCGGTTGCCGATGGCTCGAGCCATCAAATCATTCAAGGTCCTGTTGGGCTCTCTTAGACACTTGGGCCAAGGGATTCCTTCCGACCTGGGCCACTTTGGGTGGAGCGGGGGCAGGGCCGGGGCAGGTGGCAGGGTGTGCATGGGCCCTTTGTGACACGGTGCAGCAGCGTGGTCACCGTGGCAGGGAACAGCACAGGGTGTCCGAGGAGCCTTTGTGACACGCGGTGACATAGGTGCTGGCAACAACGCAGCCACGCCACAGTGCTCGGAGCACGCCACGGGACAGGACGCGCCGGAGAGGTGCTGTGAGGAGTTCCCACACAGCCCGCTCGTTTGTGCCCGACCCGGAGCCTTTCCGAAGCGCTGCTCCTGCAGCTGACCTCGCGGCCAGACTGCGGGACTTGGTGACTCGGAGCTTTCCCGAGGCATCTCCCAACCCTGCAGTCGGTGCCCTCACGGCCAGACCACAGGATCTGGTGACCTGAAGCACCACAAGGAGTCTCCTGTCGTTGTGGCAGGAGCCCTCAAGACCAGTGTGCAGGACTTGCTGTCCTGCAGCCTTCCTGAGGCTTCTTTGTCGCAGGTGCCTTCAAGGCACAACTGCACGACTTGTTGCCTCAGGGTTTTCCCTGGTTTCCAGAGAGGCATCTGTCTGAAGGTGCCCTCGAGGCCAGACGCTGACATGGCGGGCAGATTTCACGACCTCCTCACAGTTTGCTGGGGGAGAAGAAATACAAGCCCTGGAGATGCTCCAGCACAACCCCCTCAAGAGCTGGAGCAGTTCCAGCCACAGCAGGATGGTGAGTGGCAGAGCCGGGCCACAAGGCCAATGGCTGCGGACAGCTTGGCCCCATCCCATCCCATCCCCGTTCCCATTCCGCCCACTGACAGGATGGAAGAGGGGCCAAGGCTGCCCCTGCAGCAGCTGTGCTCCATCCCCTGGGGCATCCCGGGGCTGTCCCTGCCTGGGGAGAGCAGGGCTGGCTTCTCTGGCCTCTCCTGCAACCCCTCAGCTCTGGCTACGCTCGCTCTTTGCCAGATGCAACCATGGAGCAGACACAGGAGAAGAAGCCCACCCGTGGCCGCTTCCGCAGATCACTGAAGGTACGTGCAGCCATCCCCGCCTGGGCTGGGCCTGCTGCCACTGCTCGGCCGAGCTCCGCGCTTGGAGCACTCCATGGAACGCGTCTCTCTTCCCTGTCCTTTGCTCTCCTGCAGATGTTCCGGAGGCTCGTGCCCATTCGGCGTAGGATGACCAGAAGCCGTGCAACAGCTGAGCCTGACCGCAGGCTGACTGAGCTCCAGGCAGAGCCCAATGTCAGCCCGAATTTGGCTCAGTGCTTGGATGCTGCAATCAATGACGCAGCAAATACGGACATGGCAGTGACTGAGTCCGTGGCCTTCAGAAACACCAACACAAAAGAGACCCTGAGTCTTGGAGGCCAGGAGAGTGTGGCAGGAGGGGAAGCACTTCTTGGGGAAAGCTGCTCCCTTGGACAGCGCTCCAGGTCTTCCCCATGTCTCCTCCAGGTGCCAGCCATGGTGAAGGACCTTCACCAGAGACTGGCAGCCTGTGTCACTTTGGATGCCAGGATGCGCTTGGACTTTCTGAGGCTGGCCGAAGAGCAACCTGCTGACGTTGTGCTGACCCTCCTGCGCTGTGCCCCAACGTGTGACAGGTATGGGGCCCACTTGCCTTGAGAGCTCAGGGCTCAGCAGCCTTTAGGGCCCATTGCCCTGCAGAGCCTGTCCAATGGGCTCTGCCAGACAGGCGGAGCGGTCCAGGACCCTTGGGCCCCTCTGTTCCACCAGCCTGCTGCCATGCTCCCTCCCTGCCCCTCAGGGCACCAGGGCTCTGTCACCTGGGCCTCCACAGCTGCACAGGGCATGCTACTGTGACTGAGACGGCCCTGACACAGAGCTCCAATCCCACAGAGCTGCTGCAAGCATGTGGAGAGCCATAGGCTCGTCGGCTGTGACAGCGGAGAAGGTGCTGCCAGCACTCATCCGCGTGATGGAGGATTGGCCTCTGCATACAACGACCACCTCCGATGGCGACGACGAGGACGTTTTTGCCCTGGCGGTGAGCTTCTGGAACCGGCCTCTGCTCGCTCCCCGGCCGCCTCTCCATCAGCTCTCCGTCCTCTCCCTGCCTCAGGCACTGGCTTAGGGCAGGCTCAGGGGGCTCCAGGCCCGTCGCTCCCCCTGCGTCTCCCCTCGGGCCCTGCCACACGGACATCTTAGCACTGAGCTCTGTCTCGGGCTGCTTCTTTTGCAGGCAACTCTGGGGCTGTGGCTGACTGTCCAGGTGCCCAAATGCCACAGGGCAGTGCTCCTTCATTCAGCCCGTCTGTTTGTTGCTCTCCTCTTCCACATTGTCATCACCACACAAGAGATGCCAGTGGAAGTTGCTAACTTCTGGAGAGCGTGCCAGGAGGAACACGGCCTTCCCAGCAACCCCAACAGGTGCCAGTCCTCCTGTCTTTTCAATGTCCTTGTGGCCGGCGCCAGCGCTCGCCGTGTGACCTGGGTTTTGCTCTGCACACAGGTTTGCAGTGCAGGCCATGAAGGCTCTGTTCAGCCAAATGTGGTGGAACACAGAGATGATGGCTATGGAGCGCAAGCGTGGCTGGGACACGCTGCTCTGTGCTGACACCCAGCACTATGCCGTGGGTCTGCTGGCCAGGTGAGAACCCCTTCTCTCCCACATTTGTCCCCTGTGCCCCACACAGTCCCTGTGCTCATGGCCTCGAGGGCCTCGTCACCGAGGGCCGGCCAAGCCGACTGGAAAAGGCTGGCAGAGGAGGGTGCCCAGAAGGGGCCGCCTCCCAAAGCGCCCACATCCCCCTCCAGAGATACTGGGGAAAGACCGGACCTGTGAGTTAGACCTCCTGGGAGAAGACTGTCCCCCCCACCTCAGGCTCTTGCTGCCTTTTTCCCCCTGACAGGGAGATGCGCCGTCACTTGGGCCACAGCTGTTCCCGCATTGGCTTCTACCTACTCCAGCCACTAAGCAGGGAGGAGCCACGCTGGGATCTGCCCTCCCTGGCATTCCTGGTGGAGGTGAGCCAGCGCTGCCTCGCTCAGCTGCCTCTCAGCCCTCTGCCCTCTCGTAGCTGCAGCTGCCTGGGCCGGTGCCCGAGCCCTGTGCTGCTGCTGCTGCTGCTGCCTGGGCCTGGCCCTGTGCGCTTCTGGGCTCCTGCTGTTCGGGTCACCTGTCACTGCCCTGTGCCTTTCAGGTCATCAAGTACCTGGACCTGAGGGAATGCGCAGGCCGTGTCCTGGAGGAGATGTCAAGGCACCTGCGGGGCACGTGCAGGCAGAGACGTCACCTGGCGCTCAAAGGCCTTGTGCTGCTCAGCGAGGAGCCCTCGATGGTGAGAAGGGGGCAGCGGCTGAAGCTGCGCTGGGGAAAGCAGCCCCTTGGGCTGGCTGGGCTTCAGGAGCTGAGGCAGCTGCTCCCAGCTCTCCTGCCTCCTGCTCCAGCTGCTCGAGTGCTTCGGGACAGGCCTTTGGCCTCTGGGCCCAGCAGCGGCAGGGTGGGCTAGCAGAGCCAGGGCGGTGTTGGCGCTGCAGCTCTTGGTGGCTTCCCAGCACAGCCTTGTGTGTTCCATACAGGCCGGAGGTGTACGCAGCCTGCTTCCAAGCCTCCTGGAGCGCCTTGGGGATGCCGACGGAGAGGTGGTCGCCATGTCCCTCTCTGCGCTCACCAATGTGTGCCAGCGGAAAGACTCCGTGATCGGCAGGACCACTGCCCTGAAGCTAGCCGACCTCCTCCTGTGGCTCTTTGGAAACGTAAGGCTCTGCGTGCCACGGGCATTAGCTGCTGCCCAGAAACTTTGTGCCCTGGGGATTTTTAGGCTTTTGCCCGGCTGGGCTGGAGAAATTGGTGCTGAGGCCTCCTCCGCTTCCTTTCCTTCAGGACAACAGCCAGGTGCAGCTGCTCTCCATTCAGCTTTTCCAAAAGGTGATGGGCTTGGTAGCGGATGAGGGCAAAGAGCCACTGAACACAGTTGTGAGCCAGAGCCTGCTCCCACTCTACTTGCACTGCCACGAGGTGAACGAGCGCGTGGCCAAGGTGAGGCGTTGTGTGATGCCGGTGCATCCCTGACAGGGGGCTCGGCTGCCTCCTGCCCGGGCACCTCTCCCGGCTCGCAGCCTCCTGCTGGCCCTGGCGCAGGGACGCAGGGCCCGTGCCCTGGGCTGGGCTGCGCTGCCAGCTCCCGTCTCTGCTGCTCTCCAGGCCTCTCGGGAAACGCTGCATTGTGCGGCCGGCTTCCTGAAGAGGAGCGACCTCGAGCACGTGCTGAAGACGGAGAAGCTGTTCAAGTTCGCCGAGTGCGTGGTAAGGACGGCCTCTGGAGAAGCCCCCTGACGGCGGGGCTCGGTGTGCGGGGCTGGCAGCCGTGGTCCCTGCCCAGCGCCGCACGCAGGGGCTCCGGCCTGCGCCCCACACGCCGCTCCCTTCCGTGGGGCCGCGCGGGCTCTTCTCCAGGCTCCTGTGCCCCGAGTCGGGCGCCGACGGAGCGCCGGCCCAGCGGGGCCGCGGGGCGGGGCGGCACCGCGGCTCCCCGGGCAGCGCCCGGCCCTCCGCCCCCTCCGGAGCCCGGCGCCCGCTGGCCGGGCCTCGGGGCTGTGCGGGCAGCGCAGGCCGGGGCTGGGCGCCGGGAGCGCCCGGCCGAGGGGCTGAGCCCGCGCCAACCCTTCCCTCCCTCCTGCCGTTCTCTCCAGCTGGCAGACGACAAGAGCCGAGCGGCCGAACACCTGCGCCTGGCCCTGCCCTACCTGGAGCACCCACAGGAGCCCCTGCGAGAGGCGGCCATCAAGCTCATCGGTGAGCCACGAGCCCGGGCTCCCTCCCAGCCCCAGCCCCAGCCCCAGCCCCCGTCCCGGCAGCGGCATCCGCGCCCGGCGCCGTGGAGCCGCGCCTGCCCTCGGGGCTGCTGCCGCCCTCTGCGGCCGTGCCCTTGGGCGGCAGGATGCGGCAAGGGCCCGGGCCGAGCCCTGCCGGGGCAGGAGGCCGTGTGGCCACAGGGCTGGCAGCGCCGCTGGCAGGGCGCCGTGCCGCTGGGGCCCTGACAGGCTCTGTGTTCCCAGGGATCGCCAGGGTGCGCCTGAGGAGGCAGAAGGAAGAGCTCCAGGCCCTCAGCGAGGGTGAGTGAGGGCAGCGGGTTCTCAGCGGGGCTGCCGGGAGGAGCCGCAATGCTCGCGCAGGGGGCTGCAATCCCTGTCCTGCCTGCGGAGGGCCTGGCTCCCTGTGCGGACAAGGGCTGGCGTGCGCAGAACACGGAGAGATTTCGGGGACGCGGGCGGGGCGATTCGTGTTTAGCACCTTGTGGCGAATCCCGTTGGCCCCCCTCTCCTCTCTTGTGGCGGCCACGGCAGGAGCTGGCTCGGATGGCCCTTGGCAGGAGGGTCTCCTTGGACTCCCGCACATCCGGGCTCTGACCGGGGCTCTGTGCCTGTCTCTTCCAGCTCTTCAGGCCCTGAGAGACGACGACAGCCCCTCCCAGATAAGCCTCTTTGTCCAGCTGATGTTCGAGGAGCGAATTGCAGAACTGCAGTCATCTGCTAGCTCAGAAGAACCGGTGGCCTTAGAAGACCTTCAGGGGCCACAGAAGATGAGACCGCCTGGAGACAGGGGAGCCGGAGCTCCAGGCACAGCTGATGATTGACGCAGCTGATGCCTGTGGGAAGCTCCCGTGCTTGTTTGTTATCCATAAATGGAAAGCATTTAGCTTGTTTTAACAACTTCCTAAAAAAAACAAGATTCAATTGCAACATTTATTATCTAAAAGTGTTCGGGTCAAAATAAAAATGAAACTCAAAATTATGAACCCTTTTTATGAAAATAGCTGATACTTATTAAGAAATAAACTCTTGCTCTCTCCTGTTTTTATTTCCTCAAAAAAGCAGCATAAACTAAAACAATGTAATCTCATGTGGTTAGGCTCCATATTTGTTGTTTTGAGAAAAGGCTTTATAACAGCTTCATTGAAGGCTCTTTAAGAAACTAAATCTTTCTAGTTTAATAGAGTGACAAGGTGTATATGACGGCATCAAATGAAAAGGAAAATGAGCTGTCACAATAAAGTACTACTGAAAGCCTTAGCACAAACTGCATGACAAGCTAAAAGAAAAAGAATTATTTTGTTCCTTTTGCTTTAACCAAAGTCCTAACACATAGGACCTGCAAACTGCTGCCATTTTAGAGACAATTTGTATTTTAAGTGGATGTAACTAGCCCTAGCAAACGTAGCAAAAAGTGAAATGTTCTCAAATCGGTCTTAGCATGTGCACTAATCCATCCACACCACATCAGATGTATCTTGTAGTTGATAATATTTTACATGCTTACAATAATTACTGTAATTCAGAACCTTGACACCCATTTTCCTAAGATAAATCAACGTAAGAAAAATTATTCAACCTCCCTTTTCTTCTAAGGGTAAATGTAAAGCAGTTTGAAGCTCACTGTAGGTTTAAATTTTAATCCAAGGGCTGATGGTCTGCAATATGATTACAGTCCTTCCAATGTCAAAAGTTAACAGAGGAGTGGAGTCTATTTCAAATGACTGGCTCTAAACATCTCATAATTACATTAGATAAATTACACTTTACACATAATTGCAACAAGTTTTTGCCGTATTAGGCACCGGTCTGAAATACTTGGCAGTTACACAGTGAAACACTATTCCTCTTGATGCATTTGGATGAGGTCCTTACCCTTCTACCATCACAGTCAGGGATCTGCCACTGGCATAAAATTCCAGACGGATAATGCCAGCAATCCTAACTACTTCACAAAACAACAGGTAAGGAGGGAAATAGATTAATATGCTGTTCTTATCCCCTTTCAACTGACAGAAGTTTTGCATGCTTAAAAAAAACAAACCGGTTTTTCCATGACATCATTCGGCTTGAATACTAATGCCTTTCCTTAATGCAACTACATGTACACGGATGTACAACTTCTCTTTACACAGAAGCAACGCCCAACTTCACATGTTTTTCTTTACTCTGTTTCCCCTGATTATAATTCTAAGATCCTTTCTGATTTTTACGCCATTTCCCTGTCTTAATTCTTCAGTGTTGTTAAATGAAGTGCCCCTCTCCATTCTGTGAAGATAGAGTGATTTACAGCAGCTGAGAATCAGGGGATTGTCCAGTAATTACGGCTTTTCTCAGTAAAGTAGTAGTATTGGATTCATTAACAGTGTTTGGATTCATTAACAATTAAAGTTTATTTCACTGAACAACAAGTACAAAGCTGGGTCAAGCTCCCTTGTTAGGCTTTGACACTTCCTTCAGGAAGATTACAATTCAACCCAGGGTTTCATTTTCTGTTTGGCTGCTTGTAAAATAGAAGGCATCTTGAAAATGATACTTCCATTTAGGGCTCTTACTGTGGACCTTACAGGCACTGTAAATGTGGAGTGGCTTTGTCTTAAACAGCCTAATCCTGCCCATTCCACAGAACAGACATTTGGAATACAGCGACGATGGGAGCATGAAAACGCAGCATTAACAACTTCTCCATTGCAAAGAGTAAGCGCAATCCAAGTCTTGCTGTTTCCTTGGTAAGACCATAAGAAATGAGGCAGGGAAAGTGAATGTTTTGGGCTTGCAAGCCATTTTCCTTGAGCTGGGACATCTGCTGATTGCAAGGGGTTTCAGTTTGGAACTGAAGGCATGCTTTTTACACCGCTGCCATTAGACAGATTCTATCTGACACCCTACTTCAAAATTAAAACAGCAGGCAAGTGGGTAAATAGGAGCAAAAATTGAAATTTTCAGTACTTGCTCACACCTTATTTTCAGATATTCTCCAAAATAGGGAGCAGCACCAGTGAAAAGCACGTTTGCATCAACAGGGCCTGGATGGACTATCCCAGGTGATACAACCACTAACCCATAGATGACGTGAGAGGTTTCACAGCACAGTGTTTAAAATTCAAGCAGCAGAAGCCCTTCCACCAGAATTTCACCCTGCTTTGGGAACAGATCTTCTGTCTGTATCATTAATTTCTTTGTTTTCCAACTGAGTTGCCGTGCAGCAAGTATTGCAGCATCACTAAAGAAACAGAGCTGGAGCACAGAGCAGCTCAACTGAGTGAACTTACAGCTCAAACCATCAGAACTACCAAGAAAAAAAAAGGCTGGGCCAGCTTTCTCAGCAGCCTGCTTGTGGCACTCAGACCTGAAATTACTCACTGCAAGTGTTCTCTCTAGGGTCTGACAGGACTTACATATATTGGAATATATATAACAAAATGATAATGCAGCTTCAAAGAGTGACTCACAGAAAACCGGTGCTGGAGCACTCAGAATTCATAAGGGACTTTAACCACAGTCACAACCCTCAGTTATTTGGTTGGCCTCCTTTATTCCTTTATTCTTGGGCTTTTCTTCCAGCTTTCTATCAACTGTGATATAAAACCATACTAATTAATCCAAATAAGCACATGTGCTATGTATTTCTTTCAAGATGAGATAACTACATACTCATCATTCCTGAAAACAAGCCCACAGTAACCAAAACCGGTCAAAGCAACACTGTTGTTATAAATTATAGCCCACAGCCATGGGTGTTCCTTGATGGAAGAAGAAGAAATATCAACCCAACCTCCTGGTCTGCTATGAGAACATTTGTTATAAATCAGGTTTTTCCAGTGTTCTATTTCAACTGCATAGATCAGTATCCAATAGAGAGCTCCTTAAGTCACAGACAAACCCACAAAAACTGCTTAAGACCAACATTCCACAAAAACATGACAAAAAAATTCAAAGCAACCTTATAGTAGAGAAAATGCGGATTTAATAGGAGCTTAACATTAAGAATCCCATCCTCAAAATAATGCAAATTGATTTAAAGTGGATTTAGGGTTTTAAATGTTAAGAGCATAAAATTGAAGAATTAATTGAATTTACTGTCGGTTCAACATTGCTAATGTAAATGATAGATAACTGTATCGGGTCATTCTTGACTAAATTAAGCGCTATCTACCATTATTACATGACTAAAGGCTTTAAAAAAATCTGTTGTTAAATGCAATCAACTTTAAATTAAACTATGTGCATTCAGTCAGTGTCTTAAGCAATGATGAGGCAGAGATGCCTTAAGGTGGTAGTAGGGATTTAGACCTCCACAACTTCTGATGTAAAGTTTAAATAAGTTAGAATTTGAAAAAGCAAATTAACCTGTACTGCATTTTCCCACAAAGCTCTTCCTTCCATTTTGATTTACCACTGGTCTCCACTCATTAGATCAAAGCTCACAAAGTATTTTTGAGACCAACCAGCACTTTCAGCCCAATTTAAAAGTCACTGAAGGCAATGAAAATTACTTCTGTCAGCTTCAGTAAGGCCTTCCACAATCTCAGTACTCAGTAGCTACAAGGAGTAGGACTGAGAGGGTCTGACCAACTTTGCTGAGGATATCACTTGGCAATCAAACATCATTGGAAAAAATCAGAGATTACTATTTATATTGCTTCAGCACAGCCACTGCTGTTCTGAGATTACCTGCTGCACAATGGAAAAAGCAAAAAAAATGGATGTGAAAATACATATACCGACACCTGACTTATACACATCAGTATTCATCAATTAAAAGAGCCTGTGATGACTTCTCCAAACTGTCACTGGGGAATGACAAGCAACAGTCATTTCAGCCAAACTGGTACTCACATATCCTCTTGGCTGTGGGAATTCTGGGTCACACCCACTTCTTTTACCATTTTTTCCTGCAATGTAACTGAAAGTGACATTGACATTTGTCCCTTGGAAAAGTTACTGTTATCCTCCTTGTTGACAGGATTATTCTACTGCCTGATCTTTTGTTTATTTTCTAAGCAATTGCCAAGAATACTGTCTGTGCCTGTCATCTGTCTACATGTTGACTGGTATCCACGCATCACACTGGAAGATCAGAATCCTTAAAAGAAACTTTCCTTCTCAACTCTTGAAAAGACATTCCCAACACCGCCGGTAGAATCTGAAGATGCCAGCTATTAGGAGACAGAATTGACCACAATTTAGTCAAAGTGCACCATCACACCTCCTACTAAGAAGGTTTTAAGAACTGGAAAGTCCATTCTTGTGGGAAATCTGCAGTGGGAGAAACGTGGCACTCAATATGAGTGATCAGCAAATCTCGTTTATTGATAATTCACACAATGCTTTTAATAATAACACTAATAAGCTCATGCATATTGCAAAAGTTAAGCTCAGGATTGGTGCTCAGACTAAAAGTCAGCTACGCCTCTTTCTACATTTCTTTGTGGTTACATAGTTTGAGTAAGTTTTTGTTTTACCGTGCTTCTCCCTCATATCTTTCAGCTACAAGGTCTTGTTATTGTATCCCAGCTGTGCTCAAGGACATGCGAAGCTTACCGCCTTGCTGGTTCTCATGAGAGTGCCTGTGTGCTCAGCAAAGCTCTCTCATGTCTGTGACCTTTTGCAGCTAGCCAGTTATCAATCACACTCTCCACATGTTCTATTCCTACTGTACAAGTCCTTGACCACGTAATTCCCATCTCCTGCGCTGGCCACTGACAGCTTTTCTACACAAAGTACATTAAGCAATCATCAACTCATTCAAGTTTGACTGCTGAAAAGTGCCATTAAGTATTAGCAAACATTAGACACAATTAGTTTTGTCTGAGGGCAGGTAATGTTCCTAATCACATTTCCCTCACTCCCACATTTTAGGGATGAAAGTAGATCTTCTGACAGACCTGAGCTTGCTTCCATCATAAATCAAACGGGGTAAATTCCTGCAGCAATGGGTTCAGAGATCTCTTCCCTGCTTTGGAGGAAGGAGGAGGCTGGACAAGCATGGATGGGGTTGCTGAGGATGCAAAGAGACTCTCCACAAACACTGTATGCACATGTCAGACCCCTGAATAGCTCCGCTCCTGTGAAATTCCCAAGCTCAAGGCATGATTCACTAATAAATTGTATGGATTATGCAGCATTTGCTTGAGGACAGATGTATCACTGCCTTCTGCAGGACAAACTGTCAGACCCTCTCTGTGCTCATCAGTTTACAATTTTCACACCTTCTAGTGGCTGATCTGGAAAACACATCAGCCATTACCACAATGGATATAAACAACTAATATCCAAAATTCTTGTGAGGCAGCCCCTTCAGTACAGCTTGATAGCACAGGACATAGGTAGCCTAGGATAAATGCCAAACAGAGCAGAGAATTTCACCCCTGAACTGACATTTAAGAGTACATTTCAATGGCTTATGCAGTGCAGACTTTCTGATGTTCTTTCTCCATCATTTTGTTAAGATTACACGTCCAAACTTTCAAAGCACAGCATCCAAAATACAGAAATGCTCTCCCTAGACCGAATTTCTCCCCAGAGTTAATGTTAGGATCAGATCAGCTGCAAAGCTACTGGTATTCAGATGTAAAACTTTTCAATTGAAGCAGACTATTGTCTTGGACAAAATCAATTAAGTGCAATAAATTTCATACATAGACCCCAAGGCTGGCAAGTGTCCCCTAATGTCACACTGAAGAAACCTGAGCCAAACAAATACCACCCTCCTCAGTCCTTTTCACGTACTCTTTTTGCTCATCAGTTGCACGAGAAAAGAAAATGCCCGTTTTTCCTGCTTGCTGGAGAATAGAGATACACATACCTTCAGTTAGACGTGGTTTTGGTAACACAAGTGATCTATAAAGTGTTCCTTTCGGGGTACAACAAAGAAAATAACACCTTCCAACAGTTTCCAACATAACCTTAACCAGCTGAGGAGACAATTCAGAGAGAAGAGCATTTAAATTACTTCACACGCTCAAATAGAACATTTTTGTTCCTCAGCACATTGCTAAGGTACAGACTGCTGCACCTTGTGACAACACCATGGAGATGGGCTGCTAAAAAACTGCCCTTTATTTTTTACCTTCTATTAGTAAGGGTGTACGACTTTTCATATGCTCCCAGATAGATGCAAGATAACAGAAACCCACTCCATAAAATATTTCAAAACACACTCAAGAAATTTACATTCCAGAAGCTTGGATTCTTGATGCCTATTCCTGCTACCTCATGTAAAGACCTTTTAAGGAAAGCACACAGTAAGCAGTATTTCTGATTCTGTTTTGAAGAACTCCACCATTAAAAGGAATTATTTATCTGCTTTTTTCTAACACTTCTTAAGAAAGTATCATTTATATTACACACTTATATTATTTAGACTAAAAAGGACTGATTTCAGCACCAAGACTGTGTAGTGATCTCAGTTTCATCTTTCTATTCAATCCCTTTAAACTCACATTAAAAGAATATTTAAATGCATAGACAGAATATTTCAAATGCAAAAAAAACTATGGCAAACACATGGATACAAATGTACAACTAAAACTTAGCCTGCCAGGCCCACATGCAATATTTTTCTCTTTCTCTTAGGTTAACCGTGCAATTTAACAAACACAAAAAATGGCACAAAAATTATGGATGTTGAATGTGAATGCTCTTGTAAATTAGGTGACACAGCAAACAAATCAAAATGAAAATACACTAAGAAAAAGAAAAATTGGAAATATTAACATAAAGCAGGCTTCACAAATGTATTCAGGAAATCCTAACAGTTGCTTAGGGAAAATGGGAAATTAGCAGCTGCATTTTTAAGGAACTACCTAGTGTTTCAATAATGTATATATGTGTGTGTATATATATATATATATCTCAAAGATACAGAAACAAGAATGGGGGGAACAAATTTTGAAAACACCTTAATGCACCTTGATAATGTTGAAAGGCAGAAGTCATTTAAACAACAGGAAACCCACAAACCCAAAAGCCAACATGAAAGAAACAATACTAACACTTAAGATATTGATAACAAATATTAGTTTTCATTAGGAATGTAAGTGTACCATCAGGCCCATAGTTCCATTTAACCCCATCAGAAGGGGTTAATTAGCATTAACTTTTGGTAAATTTCTGCATAAGAGTTGAGCTAGTAAATACTGAACCTCTCTGAGCAGAGGTGAGCAGGCAGGAGCAATACAGCATTACTCAGATCACGAAGGCCATCGTGACCCCAAAGAGCTGCGACAAACCTGCAGCAAGCAGAGGGTATGGCTCTCAGATGTGGACACCAGGAGGATTAATGGTCAATTTAGTCGAAGACACAGGGTTCAGAGGGCTTTGCTCCCCAGACTGTCCTTTAAGCCCTACAGAATCTCCAGATTTATGAATTTATGCAGGGAGTCACAGAAAATACAACTCTCTTCTTTTAGAAGGTATATGGAAATGCAAAATACAACTCCCTTCTTGAAAAAGGTGTATGTAAATATATGGAAAACCTACACATGGACCCACCAACACAATCCAGTCAATTCAATGTTGGCCTGAATGTACCACCAACATGTAATTTTGGAATACATTCAAGTTACACTAGAAATGAGCATTAAAAACCACAGAAAATCCTGCCATATTTCTGACATTCCTTGAACGTTAGGAGACTACATTATTTTCCAACTTATTATCAACTCTATGAAAATAGAGAGTGACATTCCTTCTAGCTAGAAGAAAACATGTTTATATTTAGTTTACTCAGAACTGCAACATTGAAAGAACATTTATTCTCCCAAATGTGAAATAGCCTCCCACCTTGAATGATCTGTTCAGCGTGTTGCTTTTCAAATCAGCAAAATGATCTTTTTTGTTTTTTGACAGATCACTAAATAAGCTGGAGAAGGCAGTGCATCAGCAGCACAGGACAGTTATTGCCTCCGACACCTGGCTGCAGCAGAGGAATTCCTTTGCAATGGAATGGAGAGTAACTAACCCATGCCTCTGCTGACTCCAGCTGTCAGTCAGCACTGCCAGCTGGATGCATCACACACCTCAGAGATGGAACCAGAGCCCCACACTGGACAGACAGCAACATTACGGGACTGGATTTGGGCAGCCAGAGGAACACGAGTGGCATGATACAAATCATATCAATCAGAAAACTGGAACTGCTGTTGAAAAAGCACTAACTGAGGCTACAAAATGCAGGATTTTTGCAGAGCAACACTGGTTTCACACAGCTGACTTGCAAAGCCATCCTACTGCCTGATTGCAGACCTAGTGAGCTGCTGCACACGTGTTATTGTTACATGGTCTCTGCACTGAGATAAGTTTACAAGGGCCTTCAGCACTGAATTAATTTAGATTCTACAAATAAGTCAATGCTTTTTTAGTTCCAACACTTCACTACAGAAACAGTTTTCCAGCATTTCACTAACTAAAACAAAGAACTAAATGTATTCTAAATGTATTTACAAGGTATTTTTAAAGCCTATTTAAGTCTAAATGACACAGAAAGCAAGCATTCCCCAACAGCTAACATGTTCTTGTAACTGTGTAACTGTGACTCTTCCGTCTTTGTATCAGTCGGTTATTTCCCAAAACAGAGCAAACAAATCAGGCCAGCAGACTCCTGGGCTAACAATGCCCATCAAGACGGATCTACAAGATGGACAAATGCAGCATCACACCAACATTACCATGCTGCCCCTTGGACTACTTGATCCCTGTCAGGACAGCAGTCACAAATCATTCCTAAATCTCCACACCCATTCTTCTTGCACCTTGACTGCCCATGCTTTTCCTCTGTTCCTTGGGCTATTCCTTCAGTCCATTATCCCAGACAACCGAGAGCCACCCCATTTGACAGAAACAGGGGATGCTTCTGCCATGTTTTTAATGGACTTCAGGAGAAAAATTATTGGCGACTTTATTAACATGTTGTTACATTCCACTGCCCCCAGGCTCCCAAGCTGGTTTATCAATTCAGGCATCATTCAGCCTGAATAAAATTGGGAGCCAATGTCATTTATAAAACAGTTAAAGACAGAAGTAGACATCCACATCAGAAGAATCCCAGCACTCCAGTTAGTTACCTCAAATCAGTTATAAATACTTGCCAGAGATATCTCCTGTTACAGAGAAGGAAAAGACTTCCCAGGAGAGCTAATGGAACTGCAATTTGCAGCAGCAAGGGACACAGTTGCATTCAGAGCAGGTCCTCACAAGTGCTTTGCACAATACCAGAGCTGGATGCAGAGCCCAGATGCCACTACTGCAATTTTCAATATTTGACCCGAGTTACACTATGCAGATGACATTTCTGGCAGATTCCAGCTGAAGACAGATTAACTAAACTAGAGCAAAGGTATCATACTACTGTATTTGCATCTAATGCATGACTGACATGGCTTGTGGCATCAGGTTTATCAAGAAAATGACCTTGAGTGCTTTTTTCATCGTAGAAAACGTGATTAACAGTTCATCATAAACTAGAAAAGTCTCAGTTGCTCCAACACATGCAGAATACTGTCTCTTCCTTTACTGTAGCATCCATGTCACTCCCACTGGCCCCTTTGTACAATCATCACAAGCCACATCACTGGCTCCAAGCAACAGGCACTGCAGAGCTGCAGCAAAATGCTTGAACAATAAAAACATCAAAGTCAGATCAAGTTAAAAGGGTGCCAGTTGCAGGATGATAGCCACCATTCAATAAGAAATTGTTCCATAGGCATTAAGAAGCCTAGAATGGCTCACAGGGGGAATTAGTAGAACAAGAGGAAAATGAGATATCAAGTTACAGGTCTGATTTACTGGGCTTTTCAGTAGGGTTCATAAGAAAATTGCTTAATGCAGAGAAGGTCACAGAGTAGCTTAACTTACTATAAAGGAAAAACCTGACAGAACATTTCCCTTTCAAAGGCAAGTGGAGCACAAGCCCGGGTATAACACTGTAATCACATGAACTGTTGGATGCAGAAATCTTTTTGTAGCTGCAGTTTCCGTATTTTCCCCCCTGCATTTGGATCCTTGCTGTTTTTCACCCCCAATAGTATGTACTAAGACATTGTCATAGGAATGAAGTTTTGAAAAGTTATTGCAAAACCTAAACATTTAGAAAAGACCCATGGGAAAGCCCATGCATATCACATATCCAGCACCAGCTTTCACAAAATATATGTCAATACAATAGTAACAAATGTATTATCAGATAAGACCCCAAAGAATTTTTGACTTTAACGTTTACATGCTAGATTTTGGGGGTTTTTAGGCATAGGAAGTCATGCATTAATTGTGTTTTGGTATTTTCACACATCAGTATTTGATGTCAAACACTCTTTCATCATATAAGCCTTGAACCAAATATAGATTAGAAGGACGATAGGTTCTATTTAGACAGTGTATGAAAGTGTAATTAAAGGAAAATTGCTGCAGACAGGAAACAGCTCTTGGTCCCAGTAAAAACAAGTCACCTATACTTAAGTCTAAAATCACTGATACAATCCAAGTACAGGTGATTTCCCTAAATTTCAAAAAACCCTGTTATCAGAAATGCAAAATGAACTTCTGGCACTCAGAAGAATTCTCTCACCCTCAGTCTAATGCATCAAAACAGAGACCAGAGGCCAGCACAGCAGGAAAGAGCATCTGTCCAATTGGTCACCACATCCAAGTGACTCAATGTCACACCGAGCAGGACCAACAGAGATCCTGAAAATCCTGAGAAACTGGTTTTATGGAAAAGAAAAATCAAATTCTGTCAAATCTTGTTCTGCTAAGGTTTATATGCTGGAAATTATGCCTCATTATGCCTCAGAAAATAAATTCCTATCACATGGATGTCATTTCACATCATTTAAGTGAGAAACATGTACTAAGCATATTAATACCCACATTACCTTTAATTTCATCACTTTTGCACTCATAAGCAAACACAGACCCAGTGTCTCCTTCAGCCAACCACATTTTCTTCTGGGCTGCAGAAGCAAAGCTGTCCCTGTCACAGGAAGGGCTCAGGGCATCCTGACACACCAGGGTTGTTTTAAGCCTGTTTTATAGACAACTGAAACTTGGATGGGTCATGTGAGTATGAAAACATCTGCTGACACTGACACGGGAGACCATTCCTGAGGCCACACAAGTTTTCTTCAATGTTTTAAGCAGGAATGAGAAGTATTACAAAATCTTTGGAAATACCTTCCCAGTATTTGTAGGCTATCGCTTATTATGCTGAAATCACAGGTTTTTAAACTGCTTCCAGTTTTCAGCTACAAAACCCTGCTTTTTGATTCAATAAAAGAAGTTATTTCATCTTAATTTGGCCCTTTTACACTCTTTAGTTTTTATCTCAATCACTCCTATTTTATTTTGAAACTCCATAATTGTGAATACAAACAGCTCTAATCTATTGAATGAGTCATCATGTTATTTTTAAGTTCATTCTGTGGTTTTTGGGTTCTCTATGACATTTTCCTGTAGGCTACAGAACACTGAATATTCCAGCACCAGATAAGTACAGCAGTAATTGAATATTAGTCCAGATGCTTGTGGGCAGGGTACTTATGAAAAAATATCTGTGGGCAAAAAATGAAAAATCTTTTTGCACTGTGCAAAGCCAGTCAACACACTGGTTACTAAAAGGAAAGGATTTTCAGTGCAGTTATTAAAACTTGATTTCCTTCACCTTCAACACTCTACTACTGTGTATATTCTCCAGTTTTCCAAACCAGTGCAATTAGAGAACGGTTCACAGACACATTAAGATGGACATGGAAAAACTGAGCAGATCTCTAAATCCTACAGAGATAGTCCTCAGTCCTTTAATAAGTTTGAGTCAAGAAAACCTGGCGCTCTGGTGGAGCCTGTGACAGTAACAAAGCTCCTCAAGCTTATTTCAAAATATGATTTTACAAGTAAGAACTACACATTAGATTGAAAATTTGGCACTCTGCTTGAAGATCTAATTCTACATTCAAAAGCATTTAGTAATAAACTAAGTATTACTCTTCCCTTTCAAAACATTGATGACTAATTCATGCTCACAGTTTGGATTCAGCCAGCAGGGAAATGAACACAGCTAAATGCAATCTTTCAAATTAACAGGCTCTCTCTATAAACCATACAATTATTCTTTAAACAGAACTACTGTTTTATTACTACTGGGATCTTAGGTTCATTATGTTCTCATAATACTCGCAAACATATCTATTAATCTGCAGAATTACAACAGCCAAGAATTAATTTCAAACAAATGCAATAAGTTGCTTATTCATTCTTGATTTCAGCAACAATTTTCACTACAGATATATTTCAAAGAAATTTCCAGTGCATAATAAAAATTCTGTCTTATTCCTAACATCACAAGCGTGGCTGCTAACACAAATACCAAATGTAACGAAAATTAAGTGCACCAAGATTTTCTTCTGAGTCCCAAACTCCACAAAATTCAATATTTCCACTGAAATGAAAACCTTTTTTCTTTTCATCTACAAGAAAAAAAAAAAGTCTTAAAATTCTTTAAGCTTAGAGGTTCAAATTTTCATCAATTACTTCTGATATTTCTAGGTAATAATTTCCCCACCTGCACATACACCAGTGCACCCTTGAAAGCAAGAGCCATGATTATAAATTCTGTTAGGTATGACAACAAATGCAATTCTGGGATACAAACAAAGAACTTAGACAGTCCAATTCTCATCTGGGAAAAGATGTCTTTTTGGGATGGGAGTGTTTTTTTCCCAATCCTAAATTCAGTTTAGCTAAGTCAAACTTGAAAAATGCCCCAGGGAAAAGTGAAAAGCATGGCAACACCCAAGACCCTCCACATGTGAACTACCAAATAGTTTGTGTCCAAGTTCTATGAAAACACATTATTCTCCAACTTCCTCCTCAAAATACCAGGAAGACACTAGCTTTTGCTCCAACTGCTGCTTCCCTTGCCTCTCTCCCCACCTCTACTAAAATGTATTTCTATAGTTATGACACGTTAAAATACATATTTACACTGGCACAGGAGTTGAAGCACAACATCACTGACATGGGAGGTGCTGGTGTGTAAGAGACGGTACGAAGATCCCTCATCTGCCTCACGACCATCGTCAAGGACAGAGACTGAAACCCCTAAAAGGGACTCTAAAATCTCAACACAGGAGTTCTGGCCTGGCTGAGGTTGGTGGGATGTTGGCCAAGTGCTGCCTGCAGGTGTGTTCGATGGAAAAACCCAGCACGCACTTCTATCGGAACATCAGAACCTGAGCAGAAACAATGGGCAAGTCACGGTGAAGTGACCGCGCCTGCTGACTCGTACTGGTTGACACTGTACCTGCTGACGACTGACATGTTCTGAGTTCTCAAAATGAACACGCTGTGATGATTTCCCCCACCTGTTTGGCCAACTGCCTGTCGCTTCAAAGAGGACTATAAGGACCCCTGAATTAAGCACAGACTTTGAGATCTCCCCACAGAAGAAGACGGGTCTATTGGCTGGACCATGAGGATTTCGTCTCTCCGTTGGTAGCTAAAACCCACTCCCTCTTTCTTTTCTCGCTATCTTTTACTTCCCTTCAAACTCCCTCTATCGCATTTGTTGGCACTAAATAAAGCTGCATTTTGGATTGAGCAAACTGAGTTGTCCCCCGTTGTGTCTTTTGCGCCTTGAGATCCCTAAAACGAACCATCAGGTTCCCCGCATATATTTGCGGACCCTGACACGGTGCCATACCCTTTTGGTCCACAGAGCTACAAAGTGCTTTCAACATGTGAAAGGGAAGTTGGGGACAAGAGAACTACTTTTTACACTGAGAGTACGCAAATGAAACTCAGGTTATTTGTGCCCTAGATCCAATTTGCTTTTGCCAGCCTTGATAGTGCACTTAGGTGAACAAATACTTATGGTCAAGTATTATTAACAAATAAATAAAGCAAAAGAAAACTTTGAAGAAACAGAAAATTAGGCTAGAAAGGCAATATAAACTATCCCCCAGAGAGAGCAAAGGCAGGCAAGCCCCATAACACTTAGGTTCAGTGCACGCACATATCCCAGAACTCAGAACACCAAACCATGCACTGTCTTTAGTGGACAAGAACCAAAATTGCATGTCGTAAGTGTGAAGAAAAGGTGACCAGTAAACTGGAAAACAACCACACCCTAATAGCTGTTGGAACTGTTTCCATCATCCTAAACCCTCCGGACAAATCATTTCTGTCTCTGCATTCTTTCTGCTTTACTTTATGGGCTGAGAAAAGCCCTTGGCATTTTATATGATGGCTTGTTCCAGAGGCTGAATCAATTCCTGTTCTTGGTGATGTTTCCCTGATGTGAACTGTGGTTGGGAGTTAACCAAGATCTCGTAATGAGAATCTTTTTATAGTGTAATCTACTTGCCTAGTTATTATTTCAGCCTGGCAGTTTGCATCGAGGAGAAAATACAAGGAAATAGGATACATTGAAACAATGAACCAAATAATGGGGTGGGGGAAAGAAATCAGGGCTGAAAAATGAACATGGAATTACTGACTGCAAAGGATCAAGCGGGGATTATTTTTCTTCTCCTCCTTCCCCTCCTATTTTGGTTCTTGATTTAAGAAAAAAAAAATGAAGTAAATATTAGGTGCTGTGTCTGTAAAACAGGGATAAGTCAATCATTCAGTTAATCCTTACTATCACTTGCAAATAGTTTAATGATTTGATGAAACAGTAATAGAGTTTTTAGAGCATCTTCCACAACACAAACTTGATAAGCAGCTCATAAATATTCAAAAATCCTACATTTACACTGAAAGCTACGAAAAGTATATCAAAAATTCCTTTAGTGTGAATCCAGAGGACCAGAACCAGATTCTTCACCTCCTCCATCAACATTGACACGAAACATAATTGTTTGTGACTGATCTGAACAGAAAATCCAGGTGTTTCTTTCCACATGATATCAGTTTAGGGTGGTTGCCCACTCTGATCTCCCAGGCTATTTCTGCTGTCTGTCATTCCATCCCTGCTTTTACCAAGTAGAGAAAATTAGCAAATTTTAACCACAAATGAAGTTGAAAACCAGGCCTATATGTGACCTTTTAATTACCTCTTACCACTTTGTGTACATAACTTGTGCTATGTACCAAATTCTGTTCAAAATTTTCAAGGATTTTTGTGTCTTAGATGTCGCCTCTACCTCAGTTTTAAAGTTCCTCATGTTTGCTTTTCCCCCCTCTAAGTAAAACAGCAATGCATTTATTTAAATACCTGCATGTTTAAGACTTAACTATTTAATTACTCTCATCTCTCTATTTAGCAGCCTTTTTGAATAACACCCTTGTTCATGCTTGGTTTTTTTGGCTCTAGGGCTGCAGAATACAATTTACAGTGTTTTCTTGATAATAAATGTAATTTTGTCATTGAATATACTTAGGACTCCTGTGATTCTGCTACAGAAAACACAGTATATCAGGGAAACCACACTGTACAAGTGCTTTAACAATGATTTGCTAACAACTTCATCACTCTTTCTTAGAAAAACAATAAAACACTCATTTTATATACTCAAAACTACTTCTCTCCCTTTCCCTTCTTCCCCAGCCTTTCCAAAGTCACAGATGCAGTTGTAATAAGCGACATAGTGCTGGCAAAGGTTCGTTCCAAACCTCATAGAAAGCAATCAGCTCCAGCTCCCCTAGAAAAATCATTCTGCCTAATGCAAAATGCACTGAGGTCAGAGGGAAGATGATACTTCCACTGGAATAAATGAATCCTTTCTCTGCACAGGAGACAAAAGTCCTACACCATCCAGGGCACTCTTTGAAAGCTTTACCAAGAGGGCTCCCCAGTTGTCAGTCACAGCACAAAACGGCCCTCCAGAGACATTACAGATGGTAAATTGTTTCATAATACATCAGCTGCTGTTGATAAGAGGCACTCCAGCATGCTGAGCCTTGTTACTTCTCCTCATTATCGAGAAGCTTTTATCTGTTCTCAGACTGAGACAACTGTCTTCCAAAGTCTTCATCCACAACATGATGAAGTTAACTAAGCAATCACTTCACTCCTGAAGATCATCTTAAATAAGAGCTGAACAAATGCTTGAAATTAAAAAACGGAGCTGCCAAAGACACAAATAGACTACTACTAGGCAGATAGCTATTTGCTTAGTTTTGGAAGGAGTAAGACAACTCCTCTCCTACAATGAGCTCAGGAAGCTCACTCCTTAAATTACTAACCAGGCAGGGGACCACAAAATTGCTGAAATATTCTCTCTAAACCTTAGTCTCAGCAGAGGAATCCACTAGGGAATAACCACAGGGCATTATGCACCAGCATTAAGTACAACGGGCAATACATGCATGTTGGAGAAGGGAGAGGCGGACACCAGGTGGTCGTCAACCAAGCTCGTTTATTGTTAATTCACACAATGCGTTTATAATAACACTAATAAGCTCATGCACATTGCAAAAGTTAAGCTCAGGATTGGTGCTCAGACTAAAAGTCAGCTACGCCTCTTTCTACATTTCTTTGTGGTTACATAGTTTGAGTAAGTTTTAGTTTTACCGTGCTTCTCCCTCATATCTTTCAGCTACAAGGTCTTGTTATCGTATAGCAGCTGTGCTCAAGGACATGCGAAGCTTACTGCCTTGCTGGTTTTCATGAGAGTGCCTGTGTGCTCAGCAAAGCTCTCTCATGTCTGCGTGACCTTTTGCAGCTAGCCAGTTATCAATCACACTCTCCACACATGCATACAGATTATATTTGCAGTAAACAATAGGCATGAATCCTCAAATCCATCTTCCCTGCAAGCTACAAAATGCCTTTTTTTAAATGAGATGACAGCAAGATATAGGAGACCCACTCATCTTTAAACTGAGTCTGGGAGTGTCCAATTCCAATGTTTTTTGGGTTGATTAAAAGGGACTAATCTTTGCTGTTATTCATGGGTTACTGTTCATTAGCACTATCATTTTTATCAAAGTAAAATTTGCTCCTCTCTACATGGAAATTGCCATACGGCCTTTCAGCCTTTCATTGATTAGGCATTTTATAAGTATAACTTCTCCTTTCTTGAAAGCCTTTTCAGGGTACCAGCCTTTACAAACTAGAAAAAGCAGAGTTCCATCTCCAGATAGCCAGGCTGAAAGCCTAAACACATGCTAACGTTCAGTTTCACCACTAGGGTCTCATCCAATGTTGACTCTTAACATGAAATTCTTATCAAGGAGTGATGTGCCTTATTTCAGGTTTAGTTCTAGTGAATAAAAATGTAAATGCTTGAATATTCTCAACTCGGTCAAAAAAGGGAGGGTCAAGCACCACCTGTTTACTTCATTACAAATCATCTATTTGAGGAACATTACATAAAGGAAGATGAGCTCACAGAAAAGTCTTCGTCCCTTAAGGTCATTTCTTCACTGGAATTTTTCATCTTGTTTGTTTTTTGTGGGGCCGGGATTTGTCTGGTGGCTTTTTTGTATGGTTGGGATTTTGTTTCGTTGGTTTGGGATTTTCTTTGGTTGGTTTTTCATGTGCTCGTTTTGGGGATTTTGGTTGGGGATTTTTGGTTTGTGGATTTTATTTGAGTGGGTTTTGGTTTCTTGGTTTTATGGTTACTTTGGGGATATTTTTGTTTTCTTTTGTTGGGGGTTTTTTGGTTGATTTGGGGATTGGTTGGTTTTTTCATTTGGTTGGTTTGGGGGATTTTTTTCTTTTTTTGGTTGTTTTTTCATTTGGTTGGTTTGGGGGATTTTTTTCTTGTTTTGGTTGTTTTTTCATTTGGTTGGTTTGGGGGATTTTTTTCTTTTTTGGTTGTTTTTTTCATTTGGTTGGCTTTTTGTTTGGTTGGTTTGGGGGATTTTTTTTGGTTGGTTTTTTGGTTGATTAATTTGAGGGATTTCTTTTTTTTGTTGGTTTTTAGTTGGTTGGTTTGGGGGAATTTTTTGTTGGTGTTTTTTTTGTTTGGTTGATTGTTTTGGTTCATTTGGGTATTGTTTTTGTTTCAGATTCAGTACTAGCACCTGTAAAGAGTAGAGTGCAGGCACATGAAATAGATTTTCATATACAGAAATGCACAACACATTTACTGCTAAATACAACTCATATCTAAGCAGCCCTGCAGCATGGACACAGCACAGTTTGGAAAAGCTCTGGCCTGCAGGGCAGCATCACTGTATTTTGTGATGATATAACAGAGCACTAATAATCTTCATATAAGTAAAACCCTGCTTCCACTCTTAGCTCAGAAAACATCTTTCAGAAGTATTTCCAACTGCACTAAGCACTCTGAAAAGAGTTGTCTTCCACTGCACAGTGTTTACTTTCACAGTGAGCACTGGGGGATGCAAGAGCACAGGGCTGGCTCTTCCTGCCCAAAGCTGAAAACAACTCTTTCATCTCAAACTTCTCTTGCAAAATTGCTACCAAGCTTCATTGCTTTGACCTCACAGGCTAAGGACTAATGAGGACCAGAGCCATCAGTGCTGTCTGTACGACCTCAGCTCAGTGCTACTGGATACTATTAGAGGACATAAATTAACAAATTAATCTCATAAAAGCTCAAATTTAAAACTACTATGATTGTCAGTCTTTACAGTCACCTGACTCTCTAATAAGAAAAATGCACACTTTGTTATTTCTGTGGATGGACAGAAATATTATTCTGTTATTCCATGGATAGACATGCTCAGCTGCAGCACTCTTCTGAGAAGTTCTTTGCCTGGATTTGTGTTATTCCCAGTCTGCTGCCGCCTCCCTACCCTGAGACTAAAACCCCACCAAAAGCCTTAACAGCAGCAAATAAAGGGGAAGGCAGATGCCCCAAGTCTTCAGTTTCGTACTCCGTGCCCAAAATGACCAGCTTCTTCTACACTTTGCAACTTTCACAAAGTACCTTTCACTGCAATATATATTTCAGCCCCCCAGAAATTTGGGCAATTGAACAATTTCCCAAATTGAGTATAAAAACAAATGAAAAAAGTTTTGACCATGGTACCTAATCAAAGTAATATCAAGAAAGGAGCATACTGGTTCCTGAATATTCACCATTAACTTGGCAGTAACTGCCTTTTTAAGGATAATTTTCTGGACGCCGTCACAGAATACATCAAGACGCCTGAAATTAGCATTGTTAACCAAAAAGGCCAGTGACTGTGCATTCTCTGCCTGGTTTGCAACTATGACCATGAAAATGAAGCATTCAAGTTTCTTGTCCCTGCTATATAGATGGCAGATGGTTTTCAAGTTATCCCATATAGGACCTTAAGTTTTTATATTCAATATTTCTAAGGGTTTTCAAGCCAGGTATTAAGAGACCAGATAAATGGCTTACTAAAAGTACAGAATTTCTCTGAACCTTGATGGGGGCACTTCAACAAATGCCATTCTAGCTAGTTGCACAAACAACCCAGACACTTCAGATACCCACATCTGTCGCAACCTTCCACTCTATGAATAAGCAGCACATCACTACATTCAGGAAAGCACAACTTCATGGAGTTATTTCCATGTCTTTAATCTTTTTCCTGTGCCCTAGTGTTCTATACAAAAGGAGACAAAGATGGAAGCAAACAAACTGCGGCACATTAGGCTTATGATCCCATCTCTGGAAGTTAAGATCATCATTAGCTGATGGTTGTATAAGAATAATCACAATTGTTTTATTTGGTCGGATTTAAACATATGTTTTCAAAATTTTCATATCAATGAACAATTACAGCATAATTAGGTACCAAATCTAAGTAAACACTCTGCTAGAACAATTTTAAATAAAGGAGATACTTAAGAAATGGTTTAATAAAGCAACCCTCTAGTCAGAGAAGCAGTACTTCTACTGTATGTATTCTTTTTGCTATTCCAGCAGCCAGTTACTGTCTCAGCCATGCCTGCCTTTGCCAAATTAAGAATATGATTTGAATTCTACTCAGTGTAAAAATATACTCAAGAACACAAGAAAGAAGATGTTATCCGATGGCTATAATTTCAAAGACTTCAAAAATTTATCTTCATATTGACCTCAACTTGTCCAAAAATCTGGATTGCTAACAGGCTGTTTCTTCCAGAAGACCTAAATTTTTCCTTGTGTTCTTAAGCACTGCAGACTCTCTGATAATAAACCTTTGCCAGAGTGGACTTGAAAGAAAGAGAAGGGCGAAGGTGCTTTTATGCCAAACATAACAGTTAAGGGTTTATACAAAAATACTAGTGGGCCCACGTGAAACAATACCTGGTTAGTTTTACATTACCAATCATTATCAATTTCATAAAATATCATATCAACATCAATGCTTACTAAAGAGAAGAGCTTTGCAAAAAAACCGCCCTTAATTCCAGAACCCCTCAAGAATAAAATATTTCTATGATAATAATCTTAACTTTTAAGTGAGGAGACTGAAATACAGCACTGCGGTTTGGAAACCACGTTATATGAGGTCTAATGGAGATGTGGGAGTGTTTACTAGCAGAGATGGGATATTTTTTCACTTGATCAGAGGAGAAGTAAAATAAAACCCAAAAGCAATAGCCCAAAGTAAAAGGACAGAGACCAAATCAATGCTAGTCTGTGTCAGACTGAGCACCTGAATGTCTTGAAAATACCTCACCAGCCTTCTGTTCACCGTTTTCGCTCTTTACTGCTAGCAAGAACATTTAAAAATGAGTTATAGGTAAGTGACAACATTGACTTTAGTGCAACACTCCTCACTCCTTCAGGAACTGCAGACCCATCTTTAATGAGCAGTGTCACTTAGCCACAGCGTGAGTGGCTCGCAGTCAATCAAAACAAGTCAACTGGAAAATCCACCCCTGCTTCTGCTAACAGAGAGAGAACAACCAACACTGAAGCAGCAATTAAACTACCTTGATTTATCCCCTTCCTTCCTGGGCATAATTGTCCCTGTTTTAGATCTTCCCTACCTTTGCTCCTTCATGGAAATTCAAAGCGCTGCATCATCAGGCCTTCCCTAATCCATTTTCTATTCCAGAAGATGAACAACCAAACAACCGTCCTTTCCAATAGCTTTCAGCTGCCCAACCCAAGCCCTCTAGCTGAGAGTTTCATCTTTATTTAACTTGTTCCTTGGCCTAAAAAATACTGCTCCTACAATAAATGAGAAGATTATGCATTTCACTGTGTAACATGATTATGGATCTATCGACTAACGCTTAAAAAGTGACTGAAAGAAACAAAAAAAGAAACACTTGAAAAGGTGTGCCTCTCTTTCCCAGCCTCCTGATTTCCCTTTTGCTCTTCAGTTGCAGTTTCAAGTCATTTAAGATAATCTTTGTTGAAAAGTATGAAGAAAAAAAACTTTCACACCGCATTTGTAACTACTGTAAACTTTAAAAACAATATCTTCTACATGAACAAGAGAGTATTCAACAGCTTTGTGCTTCTGCACTCCAGAAATGATTTCAGGACAGTCAACTTCTGAACATCATCTGACATTTTAGGAACTGAGGTTTTTCACTACACATTAGTGTAACTGCTGAGCCCTTAGGTTTGCTGCTAAATAAATACTCCTGCCTATTAAAATTATTTCATCACTATTGATCCTCAACTTGTGCTTCTCAGGCTGTTATATTTCAGTATATTTCAAGTGCCGAGTTCTGAAAACACAAGTCAGTATGGATGTTTTTAAACCACTTGAAAATGTTCAAGAAGTTGCCAAAGTTCACACTCCTTAAATACCACCTAAAGCATTAATTAAAATTCCTTTCCAGAGGGGCTGAAGAAAGCCTGTTATACAATGGCACCTACCTCTAAACTTGCTAAAAGTAGAGGATGCATTTCAACCTCTGTAATTTGATGCTGGCAGTGAAGTTACACAACAACAATCTCTACTGCCAAGGTAAAATGTGCAAAGAGGACAAACAAAAGGCTGAAGTTCAGAGTGGGTAAGTTGGATTGAAAACTGGCTCAGCTGCTGGGTTCAAAGTGTTGTTGTCAGCAGCACAAAGGCCAGCAGTGGTAGAGCCCAGGGGCAAAAACAGGGGCAAATATTGCCATCCTTCACTAACCACCCTGATGATGGGATCACATGGGCCTTCACCACTTTGGAGATACCAAACTAGGAAGATTGGCTGATAGAAAAGCTGGTGGTGCTGACTTTCAAAGACACCTCTCCAGGCTGGAGAAGTGGTCAGACAGACTGTATCAGAGACAGAACTTCCTTAAGCATCAGGACGATTGTCAAGTCCCAAACTTGCTGCTATATTCAAAGTATATATATATATATTCAAAACCCAGCTGGACACAGCACTGAGCAACCTGCCCCAGTTAACTTGCTCCAAGCAAAGCAGTTGGACTCAGCCACCTCCAGAAGTGCCTTCCAACCACAACCGTCCCCATGATGCAGCTGCCTTCAGCTTTTGGACAGACTCTGTGGACAATAGTACACTTTTTCATTAGAGTCCATTTCAAAAAACCCCATGAGTTTTTCTGTTTTTCACAGAAATCCAACAAAAACCAACAAAGACTGTCCCATCTTGTCTCACATGATCAAATTTTTCTTAAGGAAGTCTATTAAGGGCCAGTAAGGCTTTTTCTCTTCTGCATGCAGTTTTTTGAACGTAAATAAGAAAACATTCCAATGTCTAAACACCTTTTTGAGGCTGAGGATTTTGTAAATATTTGTTGCGAGAATGAATTACATCTGGGTCCTGTTTTTTTTTAAATTTTGTTTGGTTTGGGTTTTTTTTTTCCCTGTTAATTGCCCCTAGGGCCCCCTGAGGGAGATTTTCTTTGCTAAGAAAGCCTGAGGCACATAACTCTGTCAAGCTCTGTTTGCATCTCTGCCTCCTAAAAGGGTTACTCAGGTTGTTTTTATTGCTTTGGACACACACCTGCACACAAGATACTACCTGCAAAAAGCTGGAGCAACCTTCTTCCCCAAGCACAAAAAAAATTTAAATATCAAAGAAAGACAATTTTCTTGAAAGAATATACCCATTGTTTTATGGCAGCAGAGATCCTACTACCAGCAATGACTGGCAAATGCACAAAGTACAGACATGACTCTGCTCTCCTCCAAAACCTACTGTTTTACTCGTTCTGGTTTGTTCATTTGGCAGTTTGTTCTCAGCTCAAACTCTCCCTGTGCCACATGCTCAAGTTGTTTTTCCTCCCCTCTGCAGTTTTTCCTCACAGCCCTAATCACAGCTGACCTCTTGTGGATTGACTACTTATCAACACTCACGAAATTCCTACTCAGTCATTCTGCAGAGCTGAGATGCCCTGGGCAGTGTCCCTGCCCATGCACAAACTGTAGGAAGAACAAGAGCTGAACTGATATTGCTTCTCTTAAAAGCATATTTAGGGAAAACACAGGCTTCCAATCCATTAAATGAACATAGAAATGAGACAAAACAGACTAATGAGATCAGGCAATAAAATTTCCATAAGAATAGAACATTTTGACTAAATTTCCTGTGCTAATTAAGGTTACATTCTGAGCTGATAAGACATATCCATTTCATAGTAAATTAATTGCTTGAGCAATGTGAATATTTTACATGTACTCTACAGTAGGTGTCCAAGATGAACACTTTAAAGTCAGCAGTGACTTTTGGTAACTGTAAGCTTAAAGAACTGACTGCCTCTGTTCTATCTCTAAATTTCTCATCTCAACTTTCCTCCCAGTGCTGCCCCTGTTTGAGTTCCTCATTTTCCAGGTAAGGGGGACTATCCCAGGGGAGAGACACACAAGCACGGGACTGATACTCATCCAAGAATGTTTCCATGGTTCTAAAAGTTACTCAAATTATTACAGATTGACAAGTATTTGAAACAAATATGAGTGAAAATGCAATTTTGTGCCATCAAACCAAACAAGGACAGGCTTCTTATGTCTCTACTTGCACTTGACCAGAAACAAAGCTTCCCTTTGCTTATTTCTGCTGCCCTCTGTGCATGCGACTTCTGAAATTCAGGCAATTTCTGCCTCTGACAACAAGAATAAACTTGCACAACTACTCAGGGCTGTGTCTCCCCGAAGGAGGCAGTTTGATGCAATTTGTCAAAAGCCAAAAGAGTGCTTTAATGGACAATTGACTTCAAATGACTGCAGCTGTTGCCTAACAAAGGAACAGAGACAAAAGATTAAAAGTGCTTCTACCCATGCCAATACAATTCTCAATGATCAATGAATAAAACACACCCTTTTCTATCTCCCCTTTTTAGTCAAAAGCAATAAAAGTCATGAATCATTCTGTTTCTGTAGTTTGCTACACGTGATGTTCAATCAAAGCACTTGGGGAAATTTCAGTAGGTATTGCTAACAAAGTACACATACGCATTTTGAGCTTATTGCTTTGTCTTGAAAAGTAAAGCCAGATACTCCCTCTTCTCTCAGAGCTCAAAAAAGTCACTGAAAACGTCTCTGAAACTCCACATATCAAACAAAGCTCTAAAAAAAAAGCCACCAGAACCTCCACACCCTGATCTGGTCCCAGGAGAGCTTGTGCTCTCACACTGCAAGAGTCTCATGTTCTTATGTATGAAGCTCATACTTCACTATCAGACAATATTACAAGCACAGTTGGAGCATAGAGAATGAATAATCTTAAGTGTTCAACACGAACTTAATAGAAAGACAGCTCATTATTCATTTTGAGGGCCTTTCTTTGCCTCGACATCTTTCTTTGTTGAAATGATGAGCATGAAAATATGACTCAACAGCAAACATAGGGAAGTTAGGACAGCAGCATCTCATTAGACCACAGGGAATATTTGGTATTTCAAGGGAGTGAAGGAAGAAAATATAGATAAACACGAGACAGAGCTAACCACAGCATTTGAATGTTACCCCAAGAGCTCCTCCGTGCAACCCCATTCTTCAGTCATCCAATTTCAATTACCCCTTGAGCTACTCAGGCATATTCATCTACAAACTAAGAACAGAACTCGCATCAGGGTGATATTATTCCTTTTCAAGGTTGCAAGTACAGTTTTCAGTATTTCTACTCCTGGGAAGCACTTATGCACTGGAGCAGCCCCACTGCTGATGTTTATTCTTTCCCAGGACTGGCAAGTCTTTGAGCTCGAGCTCCTTGGGAGTACCAAAACATTCCATTTCCTTCAATTTTGTCTTCACCTAATCCAATACCTGCCTAGCATTTAACAGAGAGAATACTTCCATATCATCATTTACTGCATGTAGAGATGAGTTAGGCACATAATTAATTTTCACTTTTACCCACGAATTTATTTCCAGATGTTCCCAATACTGCTGTGCAGCAGGCAGGCTGCACATGGCAGTGTGCCAAAAAATACATGAGCTGTGAGACTAGAATGCAGTTTTTGTTGACTAATGTCACTTTTCCATCAAACTCAAGGAGTTCCAGTGGGCTTATGAATTCATTTGAAGAACAGGGTTGGGTTTTTCTTATTATGCTTATTACTGACTTCCCACCAGGACAGGCACCTTAAAATTTCAAAAACAACACACATGGACGTGCTCAGAAGAAAAATTGCCTTCCAAATGCATCAACTCCAGAAAAACACTGCTCAATCCCATTTTATAAATCCCAATACAAAGTATAAAGATAAAATCTGGCTTCAGGCATACAGGAAGCCATTGCCCACATTAGCACCACCTCTGGCACTCAGCGCTCTGGCTATCTGTTCAAAGCACTGGATTCAACTCTTCACATTTGAGATGTTCATACAGTTACAAGGGGCCAGCTAACACTGCTGTTTTAAGTGAAAAGTGCCAGTCAATATGTAATAAATGCTAAATAAAAAGCCACGGTGAAGAAATCCCGTCTTGTCAGTCAGGAAGATTCTAAATGAAATAAAGGAGAATCTAACCAGCACCTGTGAAGGTGTGTTCGTCCTGTATTAACACCACATCTAGCTGTGTTACCTTACAGCCACCAACAAACATCAAATTTACACCAGATAAGGACTTTTCTTTTAGGCTCATATTAACACAAACTTGTTGGTCTAAAAGCATTTCTGTACACACTTACACAGAATATAAAATACCCTAAATGCACAATACTTAAAGGAACAAAGCATCAGGTGACAAGCACTCTTTCACTATCACTCACAGTTACAGAAGGAGCCCTTTACTGCTTATTCCACATGGAAAGCATTTGTTCCAAACTACTAAGTCACAGGTTGCCTCCAAGGAAAATCTGATATACCAGAGTATTTTCCCCTTTAATCTTCCACCAAAGGTAAAGCACACCAAATTAATTTGTCAGAAAGCAGAGCAGTCAGGACTACCTGCACCCCCCTAAAGATCCATGAAGGAATCACTAACAGAATCTCTTGCTAACAGGAGAAAAATAAAAATACATTTCCTGTATTTCATAAGCCCAGAAACTTTGCTAGACCAATGGACGCCCATATTTCAGCCTAATGAGGCCACTCTTACTTCTTCAGTATTATATTTTCATGTACGATAGTTAACAAAAATACTCAAATGTCACCATTTACATTACACAACTGAAAGATTCACTTTGACCTATGCATTCAAATTAAGATGGGGTACAACATGGAACTATTACCTGAATTATGTTCAAAGCCCTGGAGAGACAGGTCTGACCCCTCATTGCTCAGAGTAGACATGTAGAAGTATTTAAACACACACGCTCAACCCCCACACAGCTATTCTAAAAAATATTAAGTACTTTTACTACCAAACAAACTCCAAGTTACTCTTTCATCCTGTCACGAGAATCACATACAAAGTTTTCCATATCAGATTATCTCTGACTAGCTAAACTATATGCTTATTTGCGCTATTAACACCTTTAACAGAACTGTTTAATAGCTATTTAATAGCTGTTTAACTGTTTAATAGGTAAACCCATACAACTTTGGTAGACTGATCAAAGTTCATTAATGACAGGGTAGGAAACATGGAGGTTTTCTTCGAATAATAAATCACTGTGTAACTTTTTCTTAAACTTATCTGGCGTAACAAATGGCTACAAATTAAGTCAAAACCATACGGTAGAGGCTAAAGCAGAGAGCACGAGTTGAATTTTATTATACAGAACCATATGCTGCACTTAACGTCTGTGATGACTTTGCCTTTCGCCACAGACGATGCCTATAAATCAGCACTGCAGATGTGAGAACTCCACTAAACTCTACAACTGAATGATCTTGAACACACAGATTCACTATTTTCCTTTATCACATTGTCTCAAAGGGTTACTTGTGTTACGGATCACTTTTGTGCTGTTGCAGAGTGCCATTTCTAGCACAGCCAGCTCTTCGAGCAGCACTCCAGCAATACTTAAAGGATAACTGAATAACCCATTCCAAGACCAGGGCTCCTTAGAGTTCTCCACATAGATACTCCAAATAGCAGAACACTGGGCAGAACTTTCCACAGAATCGTTTCTGAACCTAAGGAGCTGAAATTGTGAGTGCAACTTGCACATCTGCAAGATTGGGACTCAATGCTCTGCTCCAAGGCAGCTCACTTCTGCAGCTCATGCCGAGTTTGGTATTCCACATACTAAAAAACCAACATCCAACATCCTAGAATGAAATTGCTTTGATGTCAGGTAACCAGGTGAACCCTAAACAAAAAAGGAACTTGACCACAGCAGCCTGACACAACTTTAGGCAGTGGCTGCACAATAGGAGCAAAAATAAGCCAAATACGTGAAAGGCACATGCTGAGTTGAGAGGTTGATCTTCTGCTGTCTATTAGACCACTTATCTACAGTTCGGACATTTCCCGCTTTCCACACAGAGATTATGACATTAGAACAACACTAACATTACTGAGCAACACACAATCCCTTCAAATGGCATTTCAGTTTGGAGATCTAAAAACACTAAGCAGAAACAGCAATACAGTCCACCTGACTGCTCAAAGTGGTAATTTCTGGTGAAATGAAGGGAAGATGCTTTCAGAGAAGTAGTTTAGCAATCCCTATTTTAAGAGTATTTAAAAATACACTGCATTTTCATTGCCGGTGCCACAGGGCACATCACATGGAAGATGTTTCAGAAAACTGCTCACCGCAAAGGTCACATCTCAAGGTATTGAAAAAGGCACTTTTCAAAAGGAAAAAGTGAAGGTTATTTCCTTGTTCCCACTGACCACAAACCCTCTTTTTTTAAGCCAGAATAACTTACACTTTTCTTTTCACTTGGCCACTTTTCACCGCCACCTGGTTTTGGGTTTTCCCCCAAAACCAGCTAATTTTATTTAGCTAAAGTCAGTTCCTGCTACTAATAACATACAAGTCAAAACCCCCACTGATTTTTGGTGAGATCAAAGGGATCAATAACTTTTCATCTCAGCCTGCCTATTCTTTCCTATTTCTTTCCCTTAAGTGTAGATTTTTCATGAGTTTGAGGCACTGCTACAGACAGCGCCATGCTGTTTCCTTAGTACATTTTATCCAGAAAGTACTTGAAAAATACCATTACAAATAATGCCCAAGTACCATTTTAAGAAGAAAATGGGGCTACCCTGAGCAAATTATCTTCCTCCTTCTAAATTTGATTCCATAATTTCATCTTAATTAAAATAAAACACAAGATTTATCCAGCAAACATCTTTAGAAAAACATTTCTACAAAGAAGGGAATTTATATATTTAAGAATTTATATTTAAGAATTTATATTTAAGAATTCATATATTTAAGAATTTATATTTAAGAATTCATATATTTAATAGTTCTGCTCCTGCCTAAACAATTAATAATCCAAATACTCACTTCAATATCTAACTGGATAACAAGACACAACCAAACACAGTGAGGAGGGTGTGCATGTTCACTTTTCTGGCCTCTTCAAAACACTGTCAAATCTGCAAAAACATCAGCAAGGGAGAGAGAAGAATGAAAACTTTAAACTTTGCAATTCCTGTTCTTCCTGACTGTGGACCTGAAGCTCTGTTATGAGTACTTGAGAAGCACAGTAACCAAAACCATTCGCCAGTTGGGATTCTCAGTGCCTAATTGTTCCAGCCAGAGAGGATTAACACAGTTCAAGGCACCTGACAACTTAATGCTTCCCTCATACTACAAAGACTAAAATCACCATTACTGGAAAACAAACAGACAAACAAAATAAAATCCACATTTAACCCCCTAGAACTTTCCCACAACTCCCAATACACTTTTCATAAAACTGTGCCCCATGAGCCAACATCCAGCTTTCGCACAAGTCACTGAGTGAGCAGCAGCAGCAGCAGTAATCACTGCATTTTATAGTCATGTTAGCAGAGGCACAATTTTGTGGGGGAATTCATTATTTTGGTTTTGTCTGTAGTTGGGGATAGTAATTGTTCTCCAAAGAACTCACCCACAACCAAACCTCCACCAACGTCAATGAATGAACAGATCATGGCCCAATATGAAGGGTAGTAGCAAAGCCATCTGTAAAGAACAGCTGTATTTGCTCACTGCAAGAAAGCAGAGAAGCAGACAAGCATGGTGGCTTGTGGAGTGCCCTACTTAACAATATTTTATACCCCAAGCTTGTATTTCAAGCAGGAGAGGCCTGAAAACTCACCCTGCCCAGCTATCAGGCAGAAGACCAGAAAATACCAGGAATCTCACTCCTGCCCTCCCTGCAGGACCTGTGTGCTGCCAGCCTGAACCCCAAATTCTCCTCGGTGCTCTGAGCAGCTGGAGCCAGGATAAGCAGTGACCCACAGCCACAGCCCAGGCCAGATCACCCTGGAGAAACTCCACTCACCCAGCTGCAGTTTTCAAAGGAGATTTCTTCTACAGAATAACTGGAAAAATAACTCAAACCCAACTAGCAATCTAGTCTCAGACATTTTCAGCATCCGTCCACAGTAAACTGCTCTGCCACTTGGCTCTCTCCAGTTGCTATAAAAGCCAGTAACACAGAATTGGAACTGAGACTGTCAAGAAAAGCAACTACAGTTGCACAGGTCCAGATTATGAACTGTACCATCAACACCTGGGAAGTGTTATACGGGGAATCCATCAGAACACAGTTATCTTGGTTTTAAAATATACATATTCTGTCTAGTAACACTGCTAAAACTCCTTGCAGATATCCACCTCAGGACCTGCAGTTCCTCTCCTAAAGGAAGGCTCAGTCTGGGACTCATTCCTCTCACTTCCAAGACACTACTTTAGAAAACTGCAGCATTCCAACCTAACCCTTCCTCAAACACGGGGGCTGGAAAAAAGATTCAGAATTTCTAGCCACCCCCATAGGTTCAGTCATACAGCTATGGCAAAATGCATCTCTTCTCTGCAGTCTTCTCACGTAAGATTTGTTTCTTTAATAAACCTTTCCTTGGAGGAGCAGTCTTACATCAGTAGGAGATTTATAATATTTTAAGTAAATTTATAAACCAAGAGTTTGTAGTTGTACATACAGCAGAGATTCCAGATGAGAGCAGAGCAGACCAAATGCAGCCAGCCTGGTGTTTTAAAACTGAGGTCATTGACTGATTCCTGTGATCCACAATCCCAACACCAGGCCACACCTGGTGTTCTTGCCTCTCTAGAGAAAAGCACACAACCTATTATCTCTGCTAAGCTCATTTGGTACCATTTAATACATATTTATTACACACTCACAAAATGGCAAGTGTGGTTGCATCACTACCACAAAATGTTCTTGGGGATTTACTCAATCATTGATGATTACAGAAATGGTGAGAAGAGAGGCCAAACAACAGGGTGAAAAGGTGGATTTGCCCTACACAGCATCCAACTTCTTAACAACAGGATGGACTTTGCCACTTATTGCTAATGCTAACTAACTCACATAGAAGGATTTACAAGTTTGATCTTCAAGACAGTTCACACAAGGCTACAAAAGAAAACAAGCACTTTACATGTTGAATTTCACCCCTGTTTATGAGGTTTTCTCAGGATATTTAACTTCAATTATCAAACACAAATTTTCAAACATACTAGTGAACATCCCTCAGTCCAGAGTCTGTGCCTTTTTCTTGCTGTAAGTTAGATGAGTAAACAGATAAAATTGTATCAGTTCCTTTGAACCGACCAATTTCAATTCAATTGTGGTTACAGCATTTCAACGGCGAACAAAAAGCATGCACAGCTGAGTTTCAGAAGACATAAATACTCACACAAAGCAACATTTTCAACTCCAAGAGTGTTTAGTATGACACACTTAACTACCTCCAGTACCTAAGAGATCTGTATTGAAAAATCTGAGCCACGTTACTAGTTTTAAGTGGACATTAAAAAACCAAACCCAAACATTAGCATGCCACATGTCCTGGCTCTGTTAGCACTGCATTGGCCATAAACACACAATATTTTGATTCCAAATATTTCTCAAGGTTTCCTGGGTTTTTGTTGTTCCTACAAGTATCCCAGCTTGTTTTTACTCACTGTACCAGTCTCAGGTTGTAAACACAAGTGGGCTGTGACTCTCCCATAAGCAAGTTTTTTCATGTATTTGCAAAACTGACCGCATGAACGTGGTTACAGCTGCTCACATGCTCTACTGCCTGCACACACTGAAATGCCAAACAATTACAGAAGGCTCCAATGAATTATCAAGATTTGGGATGTTTTTTAAGAGCTATTTCAAAAAATAACTAAAACCAGTATTTGTTGATGCATTTACTACCACGTAATTGTACTAAAGCCCGTTGAAGAGACAAATTTGAGCGGTTTTTTTTAATGCCTAAAGAAAGTATCTTTACCAAACACAAGAATTGGTTTACACTAGCAAAGCATCAGCCCAGGTCCTGCATTTCATCAGTGCTTGGACAGATAAAATGAATTTTGTCTATCTATCTACCAAAGGATTGCTATTCTTGGCAGCTTATTATCCTGACTGGATCAATTAATTCCTTGCATTGGGGCAACAGGATGATGCACAGATAGATACAGAAGCTCAGAAAACCCTTAGAAATACCTAGTGACTGACCATGAGACTCTGGCCAACCTCAGCCCAAGCATTTTCTCAATATCCTCTGTACACTAATCTAGGGGAGCTATGAAAGACAAGAAATCTCCCCTAATACAAATTACCACTCACCAGTGGCCAATATTACAGCCCTGACCTGATAAAAATATCCAGGAATCATCCGAATCAGATTTTTCTCCCTATCCCATCCGCTGACAAAATTACACAAAGCAAAGTGTTTAAACTGCCATTATGTACCAAGACGCATAAAGATGCACAAGATCCTGTATTTGGTAACTGAAGTTTCCTCATGCAGCAAGGGGAGGACAAACTGGGGGAAGCAATCTCTTTGTCCTAGCATGGACACAGAAGAAAACCATTTAGTCTGAGACTAAATTCATGTCATAATGAACTTGTACCTTTGTTTGTTCCCACCAGTTTCCAAATATTCCTCTCTTAAAATAACAATCCTTATCTTCAGGCTGCATTTTCACTTTCTGTGTTAAACACTTCCAAAATAACTTTGAATATCTGAGGAATTCAAGTGGTTGAAAACAGGGGCTGGGAGGAAAACAAATTAAACAGATTTGTTTAAGCCCAGTGTGCTTATATGAAAATCTTTCATTTGGCTTTCCACAGCTCCATCTGCATGGCAATCTCTGTAGACTCACGGACAGATTTAAACTTGACATTATCTAATGTATCTTGGGAAAAATCCTGCACAGCAAAGTGAATTTTTAAAAGTGGTACTGCGCATTCAATGAGCAACTAATACATTACATTTACTTGAACTGCAGCAGAAGAACATTAAGGATAATAAGCCCATTTGGAACGTTCTTTAGCCTACATTTGAATATACATTTCAGGTGTAGATGTTACAGTATTATGGGGGGGGGGGGTTGAGTCCAGGCTTTGTGCAAAAATTAACAACTCCAGTATATTTGGTGAGGGGAAGCAGCAAAAAAATCCCATAAACACACTGTACACAACCTGTGTCTTGTTCAATTCTAGTAGAGGTCATTGCTTTCATTAAAAATAACAAAATAAACCCTTGTTAAAAATGAGCACATACAACTTCCACTTAGAATTTAGTTTCAATCCAGTTGCTTGCCACTTTAATTCAGCCCTTGCTCCCACTTTGTGATATGCAAATATTTCTCATCCGAGCCCCTCTGGCCAACACAGGGTTTGAAAATAACCAAACAGAACAGTGTGCAATTTAAGGTCCTGACAACAAGCACAGAAATGTTGTTTTACGCTTGAGGGAGCTGTGCACAGACCATCTGCCGCCTTTGTGATTCCCCTGATGCCTGTGTCACAGCGAGGACATACGAAAAGGCACGGAATGCAAACAGAGCCAACACCATGGAGTTTGGGAGGAGAGCCTGAGCCAGCCCAGCACCTCTGATCCCAGAGACAGCACTGCGATCCTCAGATCCCTGTCAGGTGATGGGAGCTCGCCTCCAGTACAAGGCCCCCCAGGGAACAACCCCACTGGGCATTTTTTGTTATTAGAGCAGCATTACATACTTCATGCAGAGGGATTTGGGCTAATGGGATCAGATAGCACTGAATGACACAAAGCGATAGAAATCAGAGAAAAATACAACAGCTGGAAATGCAGAAGATTTGGTTTAGATGTATTTAGTATTGTAAGAAGCTCTATGTAAGGATGAGCTTATACTACTTTATAACCTAATGCCTCCTCCCTTTCCCTTCTCTCCCTCAAGGAATGAAAATGACACTGCCTGCAGAATCCAAGAGCTGATATCCAATTGCCTCAGATCACCCATGTTTATCTCAGAGAAACAGATAAGTCAAATTTACATCAAAGCATAAAAGGAAATCAATTCCTTCAGGATTATATTTCACATGGAAGATGAAGAGATTCCTTTCAAGTATCCCCACTCTTCAAACCATCCTATTATTGCATCTACTTGAAGCATTGTTGAGTCCAACATGCTCTTCTGATTCCTAAGCTCTGTTTAGAAGAAAGACACCAATCCTCCACTGTGCACACATGCTATGATAAGGATTTTAAAGCTTTTACCTATTTTATTATTTGGTTTGGAGATTTTCACCAAGGATCCAATATTAGATTAACTGGGATTCACTAGAAAACCTGCCTGTTATGGAGATAAACACAACATAGCTCAGAGTTAAAATCGATGTCCCTTTCTCATACTTTCAGTCTTCTATCCAAAGCGATGACAAATACACTCAGAGGAAGAGAACAACTTTTCTTTATACATCATCTTGATTTTACAATACTTTTTTCTCTTTTTTTTTTCTTCTCGAGAAAAATCGCTTGTGTTAATACTTTCCCTAATACATGCCAATGAAGCAAATAAAATGAGTTTGAGCCATCCAGACTTCAAAATGAAAGGTGTAGAGGAAAAGGAATGCAGCTATATAAGACAAGTACAGCCTCCTAGCCCGTTTTATACATACCAGGACCAGAGAAAAATTCAAGGTTCTTGTCTCTTCTAGAACAGTTGTGAAAACAGATGATCCTGGTGTCAGACCAATGTTCTCCCCACCCCAAATGGAAACTCCAGACAAAGGCAAACCAGGAAAAGCACAAAGACAGCCTAACTTCTGACACGCTTCAGAGAAGCCTTCAATACACCTTTGGTAAATGGCGGCCACAGAGTCCTTAACTACATTAATAATCCACTTTTCTTGGACAGACTCCTACACTGGATTCCACAACTACGAGAAAAGACTCATTTCAGAAAGTCTTCCACACACCATATTTAAATGGAAATATCTACAAGTGAAATAATTCATGGTAAATGCCTCCACTAAGGGGATTTATGCCTCCATCATGTTCTAAGCAACACCTTGCAGATGATCTCACTTCATCATGACATCCCTGCTTCAGAATAAGAACAATTCTATGCTGTTTTTTCAAGTGTTTCTCAGAATAATTCTACGCTGTTTCTCGGCTTCGATCCATTTTCTTGTACATGCCATGTTTGTGACACTAAAATTTATGATCCAGAATAAAAGAAAGCTGTTTCTTTTCAGAACTACTACAAATATTATTTTCTTGAACTGAAACTAACAAGTCTATAAACACAGTAGTATTGGACATCTTTTCCAGAACCTTCTAGAAGCTATAAAATTGAGGTAAATAATATAGTTTCAGTTAGGGAGAAAATCAACAGCAATAAGTCAAACCTGGCATTGCCCTGCCAATCCCACATGTGACTTGTGGCCTGACAGTGTTGTCAGCTCTCCATCTTAAAACAGCTTGGTTTTCCATTCCACTGAAACCAAACCTTTTCCACAGCATCAACACATTCCCTGCTTATGGCCAGCCTGTTGTGAGCCAGAACCTTCACAGCTGCTTGTTGGGTGGGTGGGTTTTTTGTTTTAAAAGCTTCTCCTTCACAACAATTCTCACTAGCACATCAACTTCACTCCATGTTACTCAACTGTGCCCTGCTTTACATTCCAGGCTGTTGAGACCATCCAGCTCTTCCAGGAATTATCTGCTCCTCCAGCCTACCAAGGTCTCTTAATCCTGTGCCATAGCATTTAGTTCATCCTGAAGAACGGTCTCAAGACAAACCCTGAGGATCTGTATTAACAGACCAATTCTTCCCTTCCAAGTACAGCTTCTTGCTCTCCCCTTCAATCATTCCCTGTCCACCTTACCAACCACCATTTTAACACCTTCTTTTGTAATTTCCCATAGAGAACTACACAGACATGTTTCTTAAGTGTAGATGATGAACTTCCTACACCGAAACTATTATTTTATCAAGTTAAAGGACGGGCTACATCTGGCACCAATTACTTTGGAAAAAAAACCACTCATCCATGTGTTATTTGCTGTTGAATCTGTCAATATTTTTTCCAGATAGGCTCTAGAAAGTCATCCATCCTCTTCAGACCAGAATAATTCTCTTGCCCCTCTCCCTTCCCCATTTTTTTTTCTTCCTTTTACACATTTTTTGTCTCTCAAAATGTAGTCATGATGTTTGCCAATAGATTTCACAAATCTCTAAGGGCCTAGTTCTTGAGTAAAAACGAATTAGAGATAGATGTTGATATTTGTCATAAATACATTTAATTCCTCATTTCAGACAGAGCCCTTCTTTGGTTTGTTTAATCTCTGCAGTTCAGGCAACCTCTTGCACATATATCGACTCACTTAATCCTTGCCTTCTTCCCTTTCTCTGCCCTCTTCTCACCCCCACACACAAGCACATGGCTCTACAGACCTGATAAAAAATCAACTTTCATGAGCAAGCTACTTTACTCTGCAAATCACCCTGAGCAAAATATTGCCAAGTAAGGGACACACTACAATTAAACATTAAGAAAAAGCTGCCCTAAAAAAGTGAAAAACGCTTATTAGAAAGGATAGACAGGAGTCAGGAAAAACTAAACTTAGAGCAAAATCTGGTTTCTTCAAATAATTAAATTTGAAGCAATACAAAAAGAAAAAAAACCCTATTTCTGTGTTTCCAACTGTCTTCGTATTTGTCCAATTACTAACCCAGATATGGAAACAAACCAATGTAATGCACTTCAACTTGATCCCTGGAGATGCCTCCTTGAAATAAGATTCAAAACCACAACTTCTCAATTCCTGTTGAAAATTCATTTCTTCGGAACACTGTTAGGCAGAACAGTGAGACAAAAACCTCTGAAAAAGAATGCACCACCAGAGACAGAAAATTATTTTGAATCTATTGAAAGCATTGATATTAAATCTCGTTACAAGCTGAAGTCTGTAACAAAAAGTACTATTTCCTACAGGACACTTAAGGACTGTAGGACACCATGTCTCCATAGGCCCGGGAAATATGTTTTGAAAGATACTCCTTCAAAGGCTTCATCCAGAGTTTGGACAAAACTAGGTGTCCAAATTTCCTGTCTCTTGAAGTAACAAGTAAAAACAATGGTTTCAAGACTGTTAGGACAATCCTGGAAACATAAGAGCAGTCCACACAACTGCAAATCATTCTCTTTAAGGAAAATGCTGGAACTGCAAGTTGTCACAAGGCAAATTTGCAAACCTAAAACATTTCCACAAGTTTTCTCAGCTGTTCTGCAGTGTTGCTGCAGTGTCCTCTGCTCCCAAAAAAACAGGCTTTCCACCGTTTTTTTTTTTTTTTTCCACCTTTTTTTTCCACCGTTAGTGTATTTTCATTTTGATTTTTTTGCTGTGTCACCTAATTTACAAGAGCATTCACATTCAATATCCATAATTTGTGTGCCATTTTTTGTGTTTGTTAAATTGCACGGTTAACCTAAGAGAGAGAGAAAAATATTGCATGTAGGCCTGGCAGGCTAAGTTTTAGTTGTACATTTGTATCCATGTGTTTGCCATAGTTTTTTTTTGCATTTGAAATATTCTGTCTATGCATTTAAATATTCTTTTAATGTGAGTTTAAAGGGATTGAATAGAAAGATGAAACTGAGATCACTACACAGTCTTGATGCTGAAATCAGTCCTTTTTAGTCTAAATAATATAAGTGTGTAATATAAATGATACTTTCTTAAGAAGTGTTAGAAAAAAGCAGATAAGTAATTCCTTTTAATGGTGGAGTTCTTCAAAACAGGATCAGAAATACTGCTTACTGTGTGCTTTCCTTAAAAGGTCTTTACATGAGGTAGCAGGAATAGGCATCAAGAATCCAAGCTTCTGGAATGTAAATTTCTTGAGTGTGTTTTGAAATATTTTATGGAGTGGGTTTCTGTTATCTTGCATATATCTGGGAGCATATGAAAAGTCGTACACCCTTACTAATAGAAGATAAAAAATAAAGGGCAGTTTTTTAGCAGCTCGTCTCCATGGTGTTGTCACAAGGTGCAGCAGTCTGTACCTTAGCAATGTGCTGAGGAACAAAAATGTTCTATTTGAGCGTGTACAGTAATTTAAATGCTCTTCTCTCTGAATTGTCTCCTCAGCTGGTTAAGGTTATGTTGGAAACTGTTGGAAGGTGTTATTTTCTTTGTTGTACCCCGAAAGGAACACTTTATAGATCAGTTGTGTTACCAAAACCACGTCTAACTGAAGGTATGTGTATCTCTATTCTCCAGCAAGCAGGAAAAACGGGCATTTTCTTTTCTCGTGCAACTGATGAGCAAAAAGAGTACGTGAAAAGGACTGAGGAGGGTGGTATTTGTTTGGCTCAGGTTTCTTCAGTGTGACATTAGGGGACACTTGCCAGCCTTGGGGTCTATGTATGAAATTTACTGCACTTAATTGATTTTGTCCAAGACAATAGTCTGCTTCAATTGAAAAGTTTTACATCTGAATACCAGTAGCTTTGCAGCTGATCTGATCCTAACATTAACTCTGGGGAGAAATTCGGTCTAGGGAGAGCATTTCTGTATTTTGGATGCTGTGCTTTGAAAGTTTGGACGTGTAATCTTAACAAAATGATGGAGAAAGAACTTTAGAAAGTCTGCACTGCATAAGCCATTGAAATGTACTCTTAAATGTCGGTTCAGGGGTGAAATTCTCTGCTCTGTTTGGCATTTATCTTTGGCTACCTATGTCCTGTGCTATCAAGCTGTACTGAAGGGGCTGCCTCACAAGAATTTTGGATATTAGTTGTTTATATCCATCGTGGTAATGGCTGATGTGTTTTCCAGATCAGCCACTGGAAGGTGTGAAAATTGTAAACTGATGAGCACAGAGAGGGTCTGACAGTTTGTCCTGCAGAAGGCAGTGATACATCTGTCCTCAAGCAAATGCTGCATAATCCATACAATTTATTAGTGAATCATGCCTTGAGCTTGGGAATTTCACAGGAGCGGAGCTATTCAGGGGTCTGACATGTCCATCCAGTGTTTGTGGAGAGTCTCTTTGCATCCTCAGCAACCCCATCCATGCTTGTCCAGCCTCCTCCTTCCTCCAAAGCAGGGAAGAGACCTCTGAACCCATTGCTGCAGGAATTTACCCCGTTTGATTTATGATGGAAGCAAGCTCAGGTCTGTCAGAAGATCTATTTTCATCCCTAAAATGTGGGAGTGAGGGAAATGTGATTAGGAACATTACCTGCCCTCAGACAAAACTAATTGTGTCTAATGTTTGCTAATACTTAATGGCACTTTTCAGCAGTCAAACTTGAATGAGTTGATGATTGCTTAATGTACTTTGTGTAGAAAAGCTGTCAGTGGCCAGCACAGGAGATAGGAATTACGTGGTCAAGGATTTGTACAGTAGGAATAGAACATGTGGAGAGTGTGATTGATAACTGGCTAGCTGCAAAAGGTCACATAGACATGAGAGAGCTTTGCTGAGCACACAGGCACTCTCATGAGAACCAGCAAGGCGGTAAGCTTCGCATGTCCTTGAGCACAGCTGGGATACGATAACAAGACCTTGTAGCTGAAAGATATGAGGGAGAAGCACGGTAAAACAAAAACTTACTCAAACTATGTAACCACAAAGAAATGTAGAAAGAGGCGTAGCTGACTTTTAGTCTGAGCACCAATCCTGAGCTTAACTTTTGCAATATGCATGAGCTTATTAGTGTTATTATTAAAAGCATTGTGTGAATTAACAATAAACGAGATTTGCCGATCACTCATATTGAGTGCCACATTTCTCCCGCTGCGGATTTCCCACAAGAACGGACTTTCGAGTTCTTAAAACCTTCTTAGTAGGAGGTGTGATGGTGCACTTTGACTAAATTGTGGTCAATTCTGTCTCCTAATAGCTGGCATCTTCAGATTCTACCGGCGGTGTTGGGAATGTCTTTTCAAGAGTTGAGAAGGAAAGTTTCTTTCAAGGATTCTGATCTTCCAGTGTGATGCGTGGATACCAGTCAACGTGTAGACAGATGACAGGCACAGACAGTATTCTTGGCAATTGCTTAGAAAATAAACAAAACATCAGGCAGTAGAATAATCCTGACAACAAGGAGGATAACAGTAACTTTTCCAAGGGACAAATGTCAATGTCACTTTCAGTTACATTGCAGGAAAAAATGGTAAAAGAAGTGGGTGTGACCCAGAATTCCCACAGCCAAGAGGATATGTGAGTACCAGTTTGGCTGAAATGACTGTTGCTTGTCATTCCCCAGTGACAGTTTGGAGAAGTCATCACAGGCTCTTTTAATTGATGAATACTGATGTGTATAAGTCAGGTGTCGGTATATGTATTTTCACATCCTTTTTTTTGCTTTTTCCATGGTGCAGCAGGTAATCTCAGCACAGCAGTGGCTGTGCTGAAGCAACATAAATAGTAATCTCTGATTTTTTCCAATGATGTTTGATTGCCAAGTGATATCCTCAACAAAGTTGGTCAGACCCTCTCAGTCCTACTCCTTGTAGCTACTGAGTACTGAGATTGTGGAAGGCCTTACTGAAGCTGACAGAAGTAATTTTCATTGCCTTCAGTGACTTTTAAATTGGGCTGAAAGTGCTGGTTGGTCTCAAAAATACTTTGTGAGCTTTGATCTAATGAGTGGAGACCAGTGGTAAATCAAAATGGAAGGAAGAGCTTTGTGGGCAAAATGCAGTACAGGTTAATTTGCTTTTTCAAATTCTAACTTATTTAAATTTTACATCAGAAGCTGTGGAGGTCTAAATCCCTACTACCACCTTAAGGTATCTCTGCCTCATCATTGCTTAAGACACTGACTGAATGCACATAGTTTAATTTAAAGTTGATTGCATTTAACAACAGAATTTTTTAAAGCCTTTAGTCATGTAATAATGGTAGATAGCGCTTAATTTAGTCAAGAATGACCCGATACAGTTATCTATCATTTACATTAGCAATGTTGAGCCGACAGTAAATTCAATAATTCTTCAATTTTATGCTCTTAACATTTAAAACCCTAAATCCACTTTAAATCAATTTGCATTATTTTGAGGATGGGATTCTTAATGTTAAGCTCCTATTAAATCCGCATTTTCTCTACTATAACGTTGCTTTGAATTTTTTTGTCATGTTTTTGTGGAATGTTGGTCTTAAGCAGTTTTTGTGGGTTTGTCTGTGACTTAAGGAGCTCTCTATTGGGTACTGATCTATGCAGTTGAAATAGAACACTGGAAAAACATGATTTATAACAAATGTTCTCATAGCAGACCAGGAGGTTGGGTTGATATTTCTTCTTCTTCCATCAAGGAACACCCATGGCTGTGGGCTATAATTTATAACAACAGTGTTGCTTTGACCAGTTTTGGTTACTGTGGGCTTGTTTTCAGGAATGATGAGTATGTAGTTATCCCATCTTGAAAGAAATACATAGCACATGTGCTTATTTGGATTAATTAGTATGGTTTTATATCACAGTTGATAGAAAGCTGGAAGAAAAGCCCAAGAATAAAGGAATAAAGGAGGCCAACCAAATAACTGAGGGTTGTGACTGTGGTTAAAGTCCCTTATGAATTCTGAGTGCTCCAGCACCGGTTTTCTGTGAGTCACTCTTTGAAGCTGCATTGTCATTTTGTTATATATATTCCAATATATGTAAGTCCTGTCAGACCCTAGAGAGAACACTTGCAGTGAGTAATTTCAGGTCTGAGTGCCACAAGCAGGCTGCTGAGAAAGCTGGCCCAGCCTTTTTTTTTCTTGGTGGTTCTGATAGTTTGAGCTGTAAGTTCACTCAGCTGAGCTGCTCTGTGCTCCAGCTCTGTTTCTTTAGTGATGCTGCAATACTTGCTGCACGGCAACTCAGTTGGAAAACAAAGAAATTAATGATACAGAGAGAAGATCTGTTCCCAAAGCAGGGTGAAATTCTGGTGGAAGGGCTTCTGCTGCTTGAATTTTAAACACTGTGCTGTGAAACCTCTCATGTCATCTGTGGGTTAGTGGTTGTATCACCTGGGATAGTCCATCCAGGCCCTGTTGATGCAAACGTGCTTTTCACTGGTGGTGCTCCCTATTTTGGAGAATATCTGAAAATAAGGTGTGAGCAAGTACTGAAAATTTCAATTTTTGCTCCTATTTATCCACTTGCCTGCTGTTTTAATTTTGAAGTAGGGTGTCAGATAGAATCTGTCTAATGGCAGCGGTGTAAAAAGCATGCCTTCAGTTCCAAACTGAAACCCCTTGCAATCAGCAGATGTCCCAGCTCAAGGAAAATGACTTGCAAGCCCAAAACATTCACTTTCCCTGCCTCATTTCTTATGGTCTTACCAAGGAAACAGCAAGACTTGGATTGTGCTTACTCTTTGCAATGAAGAAGTTGTTAATGCTGCGTTTTCATGCTCCCATCGTCGTTGTACTCCAAATGTCTGTTCTGTGGAATGGGCAGGATTAGGCTGTTTAAGACAAAGCCACTCCACATTTACAGTGCCTGTAAGGTCCACAGTAAGAGCCCTAAATAGAAGTATCATTTTCAAGATGCCTTCTATTTTAGAAGCAGCCAAACAGAAAATGAAACCCTGGGTTGAATTGTAGTCTTCCTGAAGGAAGTGTCAAAGCCTAACAAGGGAGCTTGACCCAGCTTTGTTCTTGTTGTTCAGTGAAATAAACTTTAATTGTTAATGAATCCAAACACTGTTAATGAATCCAATACTACTACTTTACTGAGAAAAGCTGTAATTACTGGACAATCCCCTGATTTTCAGCTGCTGTAAATCACTCTATCTTCACAGAATGGAGAGGGGCACTTCATTTAACAACACTGAAGAATTAAGACAGGGAAATGGCGTAAAAATCAGAAAGGATCTTAGAATTATAATCAGGGGAAACAGAGTAAAGAAAAACATGTAAAGTTGGGCGTTGCTTCTGTGAAAAGAGAAGTTGTACATCCATGTACATGTAGTTGCATTAAGGAAAAGCATTAGTATTCAAGCCGAATGATGTCATGGAAAAACCGGTTTGTTTTTTTTAAGCATGCAAAACTTCTGTCAGTTGAAAGGGGATAAGAACAGCATATTAATCTATTTCCCTCCTTACCTGTTGTTTTGTGAAGTAGTTAGGATTGCTGGCATTATCCGTCTGGAATTTTATGCCAGTGGCAGATCCCTGACTGTGATGGTAGAAGGGTAAGGACCTCATCCAAATGCATCAAGAGGAATAGTGTTTCACTGTGTAACTGCCAAGTATTTCAGACCGGTGCCTAATACGGCAAAAACTTGTTGCAATTATGTGTAAAGTGTAATTTATCTAATGTAATTATGAGATGTTTAGAGCCAGTCATTTGAAATAGACTCCACTCCTCTGTTAACTTTTGACATTGGAAGGACTGTAATCATATTGCAGACCATCAGCCCTTGGATTAAAATTTAAACCTACAGTGAGCTTCAAACTGCTTTGCATTTACCCTTAGAAGAAAAGGGAGGTTGAATAATTTTTCTTACGTTGATTTATCTTAGGAAAATGGGTGTCAAGGTTCTGAATTACAGTAATTATTGTAAGCATGTAAAATATTATCAACTACAAGATACGTCTGATGTGGTGTGGATGGATTAGTGCACATGCTAAGACCAATTTGAGAACATTTCACTTTTTGCTACGTTTGCTAGGGCTAGTTACATCCACTTAAAATACAGATTGGCTCTAAAATGGCAGCGGTTTGCAGGTCCTAAGTGTTAGGACTTTGGTTAAAGCAAAAGGAACAAAATAATTCTTTTTCTTTTAGCTTTCATGCAGTTTGTGCTAAGGCTTTCAGTAGTACTTTATTGTGACAGCTCATTTTCCTTTTCATTTGATGCCCTCATATACACCTTGTCACTCTATTAAACTAGAAAGATTTAGTTTCTTAAAGAGCCTTCAATGAAGCTGTTATAAAGCCTTTTCTCAAAACAACAAATATGGAGCCTGAACACATGAGATTACATTGTTTTAGTTTATGTTGCTTTTTTGAGGAAATAAAAACAGGAGAGAGCAAGAGTTTATTGCTTAATAAGTATCAGCTATTTTCATAAAAAGGGTTCATAATTTTGAGTTTCATTTTTATTTTGACCCGAACACTTTTAGATAATAAATGTTGCAATTGAATCTTGTTTTTTTTAGGAAGTTGTTAAAACCAGCTAAATGCTTTCCATTTATGGATAACAAACTGATGCTCTAAGTTTAGGAATTACTGTGCCAAAATTTGAGTATTTCTTTGATTTCCTTGTAACCTGTAAAACTGACTGTTTCTGGTTATTCTGGGACCTTTGAACTAGGGGTCTTACCTCAGGTGGGATGTCAAAAGAATATATAGATTGTGATGCTGTTTTCTCTCCATTACTAGGAACAGTTTTTGGTCTGGGCAAGTTGTGATTCAGACAATGCCACTAGATTTCTACTTGAGAATCTGCCTTTTGTGGCCTGTTTTATGGGTATTTTCACTTTTTTCATTGCAAGTTTTTAGGATTTTCTAAGCGTGTGTTTCTAAAAAAGCAGCACCCAAATTAATTCCATCTTCTGAGTACGTAAGAACTACTTTATGGCATTTTAACCCGCAAACGCTATGATAGCGTGTGTGGAAATGGAATTTACCTCACTTGGTGGACTTGAAATATATCCCTAAGCAGTAATTGCAACATCTTATCAAATTGTCGAGCAGGAAACAAACCTTTTTCTAAATGGCATTTTTATGAACTGTTTTAAGGACTGTTTACTGGAAAGCTGCCTAATCACTGCATTCCCTGGGTAATGGCTGAAATATGTGTGCTGAATTAGTAGCAGGAAGATGCTCAACTACTCTGGCAGGGAAGAGTTGATACTGCTTTTGCTAATGCATGTAAATCACAGGAAAAATTCTGAATATGGAGAAAATTTTTATCAATAGCCCCATTTAATTGTATCCTTCATTTGAACGGTGCCTTGCTTCAGCGATTTTTAAGGAAATTATTGAGACTATTTTTTAAGTGGTAGAAGTAATAATTAAAACCCGTCCATTAAAGCATTTGGGAACACATTTAATTGATAGAAAGATTAGGTATATCAGGGGAAAAATCCACTTTGCTGGCATTCTTCTGGTTTTGGGTCTTGGCAAAGGAACTAAAATGGGTTAAGAGGAAATTGCTTGTTCCACAGTGTGCTGTGTGTGGCTTCCTGGGGATTTTACCTTTACGGTGAGTGTTCCTCTGAACACAATGAAGCTGCAGGCGTGTGCTAAATCCAGTTAAGGAGATTTCCAGTCTAGTCTTTTGGCTCTGGAAGAGTCCCTAACTGTGCACCTGGGACATAGGATTGTCCAAAGGTGTCCCCATTGCACATTGCGAGGAATCCTGGTCTTCATTCTGCTGGTTTAGTTTGATGTTTCCATATTCTTCTAAAAAAGAATAATTGCTTTCTGTTCAGTGCCTGCATTCACAGCTGTCTGGTTTTTACCTTTTCTTCAGCTGCCTCTTCTCCACACAAGTGCCCTTGTCTACTTAACTCTTTCTTTTATGGCAGCTGCTCAATAGCTGGAGTTAAGCTTCTTACCCTACTCTGAATTTCCAATTTCCCCTTTGAGGATGAGGCAATCACCGCTGACTTCCCAGAGGGCACTCCTTCGCTTAGTTATCCAGCTCTTAGCAGCTTTGAAAGGGACAGAGAAATGGAAGGGAATAGCTTTGGTTCATAAATATTTTTGCATTAATAATAATTAAAGTTAAGATCAATGATTGTAGTACAGATGACTACCAATAGTGCTATATAGCCCCTTTGGGAACTGAAATTGTGTGAAATAATTCAAAATAGCCTCCCTAGAATGGTTATTCTGTGAGCAGCAGTAGCTCTGTTTTAAGGCTGGCGTGGTGTCAGGAGGTCTCTGGGCATGCCAGGAGTTTCAGGTTGCTCACTTTTCTGTTATTTTTGCCCGTCTCCAAGTGTTTCCATTCTACATTCGGTCTTCCTGAAAATATTTGTGTGTCTTCCTTCATTTGGACATTGCAAAGCATGACTGCTTTTGTGGAGGACTTTTCACCCTTTCCCAGTCTTGTGCCTTTTGTTTCTTTTGGATGTAAATCCAAGCAAGCTGCCAAACTTTTATATCTTATTGGGATTTAGCAGTGGTGTCAGCGAGTACAAAAAAGAGTTCAACATGTTTTATTGTTATCAAAAGCATTTCCAGGAGTGGGAATGAGGGATAGGAATCCAGGGCACAGGGATTGGATCCCTGTTTATCTCTGTAGTATTTTAGAGTGTGTTTCAGTGTATCCCTCAACCTCTTTTGCAAATATTGTTAAAAAGGCAGTGCTTCCCAAAGCAAGAAATGAACCCAGGAAAAAAAAATCTCACAGTCTTATCGCAGCATGCTTTTTCTTTCTTATAAAACCAACATAATCAAAAACCAACCAAACCAAAACCAAAACCAACAAAAAACCTCAGAAACTAACCAAGCAAAAAACCCCCCCAAAGCCCCCAAAAAACTAAAACAAAAAACCCCAAGCTTCTATTCAGTAAATAAGACTTAAGTTTTAAGATTTATAACTACAGAAGGTGTCTTGATCACAGCTGAAAGAGGTTTGTAGTTATGCACGGCAGGCCTGTGAATTCCTTAGCAAACCTATTATTTTCTTCTTTTCTGAAGTATGTCTGTGAAATGTTTTGAAGTTTTGTATTGGAAAATATTTTTCTGCAAAACACATTTTAGTGGGAATAAATAAAAACGCCAACTAGTATAAAGATGGAATCATGTCTTTAGGAATTTATACTAGAATAATCTTGAATCTAGAGGAAACTTGAATGTGGGGAGGAGAGTGGAGGTATTGAAAACCTGAGAGGGTTTTTGCTCGCACCAGTTGTGTTTTCATGCTGTTTACTTGGGCTAATATAGTTCATGCTGCACTGCAAAACTTTTAGGTGCCTTCAGCATGTTGAATAAGAAGCTGCAGTTTTATAAAATAGCATTTATTTTGTTGTGGATGGGCTGCTTTATCACCTACATACAAGGACTTGCAATCACATCCGTTGTATCTCGTGTTAAACAAGGATTTAGGAGAACTCCATGGAGTTCAATGAGCCCATTTCTAGCTGTGTTGACAGCAGATTTCTACCCAGATGCCGGATAAGCATACTTGGTATTTTGAAAAGTTTTTCCAGGCTCCAGCTCTTTTGAAGCATGCACTTAATGAGCTTCTGTGTATTTAGCAACCTTCATCAGATGCCTTTACATCAACTTGTGCAGGCTGCCTTTGGGCTCGTATGAAAAATCAGGCGTACGTTCTAAAATGTGAGAATGCTTTTTTTCTCTGTGAATGTTTGAGGGATCTCATGCTCTTTTTCCACAATTTAGTCGTTCAAGCCTGAGGTGCTCTGGTCCCAGGGAAGATCGATAGGATGTTGCCATTACGGCCGTGTCTGTCAATTACAGCCAGATTCAGGCGGCCAGGTAGGATTGTAAATTTGTGCCAACCAGTCACAGATGTTCCAGCTGTGCAGACATGTGGCACTATTTATTCTACTCTTTTTTCATAAAGGCCACAGGGGGGAAAACATTGTCCCTACCCAGAGACTGCAGCCGTTCTCCTGAAAGCACCTTTCAGTCTTCCTCTCCACGCTGGGATGATGGCATTAGGTCTTTTTAGCCCTCACATGTTTGTTTCAAACTCCCACAGCTCACAAAATTAATTTCTGTTGGGAACACAATGTGGTGATGAGGCAGGTTATTCTGGCTGGGCTTTTCCTTTATCTGCTGTACAAAGCAACTGATTCACTTTCTATTAATTACCACCAGCTATGGGGACTGCCTGGTGTTTTTCCTTTGGACTTTCAGCCTTTTGAGATCGTTCTCAGGTTTGCTGTTTGGAAAAGCAGAGATGACAGGAGCGGGAAGGAAGGATACAGGAGAAAGAGGCTGACTTACCCAAACCTTAAAGCACATCTCAGCTGGGAATGGTTATTGTGTGTGGAGCACTATATTTTACTTATATGCAGCACAATATTACTTGTCTCAACTTCCCTCCTCCCCCAACCCTATGAAAGGAAATTCTAAAAAATTGCTTTTTAACTAATTATAAGAAATCCAATAACACTAGCAGCTTATTTCTTTCTGACTAAATGTAATGAGACTGGAGCATTGCTTCATCAGGAGAATGACCTAATACAATAGCTCATTGGACCATGAAAGATTCATTAAAACTACCTTGCAAGGGGATTTTTTGGGCAATGTTTTATGTGGTGGACTTTTTTTCTTTTAAAAATAACTCCCAAGTCTAAAGCAGTTACTGCATGTAGTTGTAATCAATTTTGTAACACTAGGCAACAGAACTGGTTTTAATTACCTCTTATGTTCTAAAGATGTTACAGAAAAATCCTCACAGCTGAGCTGCACTTCATTTGTTGGAGGCTGAGGTTTGCAGCCAGGTGACTTTGCAAAATACCCAGATGTTGCACACTGGGATTTTGCACAAAACTTCAGGAGTTGGTGATAAGTTTCAAACTGCCAGAAAATTTCCATTTCCTGCTGACCTAAATGAAAAAATCTATCCCTTCCCTGAGATGTGAGTGGCAATGTGTCTGTACAGCTTTTGGAGTTGGTTTCTCACAAAGGGTGCATGATGCCCATTTGCCCCTCAGCTTTGTATCTATTACTAAATGATGCATTTTAAACTGTTCTTTGTATCCATGATAACTGTGGGTTCTGAAACAGTAGAGACTTTAATACACTAAGCTTGAGGTATAAAAATGAGGCATCTGTCAGAAAAAAATACGGACTGACTTACAACCTCTATAATTAAGGTGTAAGGAAATCTCTAGCTGTTAAAATTTATTTTGAGCTACCCTAAAACATTACATCCAACAAGACAATATCCAATAACAGTAAGAGAAGGGGCAGAAGGTAAGATGATGGTTTGCAAATGCATAAAAAAAGGAACTCAAAAAACTAGATATGGAATTCTAGAGTTCAGTTCAATTGATGTAACTGTCCCCATCATCCTTTCTGCTGCCAGTAGGAAAATGTCCAGAGCATGTGTTTAAGCAACACGCACTAAAGCCTGTGGGCATGTTTGACTCTTTCTGGCAGTGTGCACAAACCCAGGCTGCTTCCACAGGTGAGAGAGGTAAATGCTCTTTCCTCCTGAGATACATCTGAAAAAATCCTAAAAGGAGCACCTTGTAATCTGGGGAAAAACCAAAAGGTTTCTCTTTCTACTGAAATCTTGGAGTGAAATAAAAGGAACCTGCAGAAATCAGCCTCTCTCTTTCTTTACACTGAGTTACTGAGCCCTGCGCCTCTCAGGGTCGTTCACCTGCTGCCCCAAAGCGTTTCCTAGGTGTTCAAACAACAACAACAACATTAAAATATGAACTAACACTCAAATAACAGCAGTTCCCTGCTTTGGCAGGCTTTTCCCTCAGGGCAAACCATCTTTCGCCGCTTTCCTTTTGCAGAGCAGAAGAGCAGGAGAGGCTCAGGAGACAGAAGGACGATGATTTGGCCAAATTGCTGCCAAAAGCTGATGCCTTTAGTTTAAGGAATAAATACCTGTCCAAACTTGGAACTCAGGTATCACTGATTAAAAACCAGAATGCTGAGGGGTTTATTTAAAGGATTTGGTTGTTTTTACCAGCCAGCAACTCCACCTCTGAGTGAAATCCCTGGGATTTGTTCTCAGGAAGAAACCTCCCAGTAATGAAAAATCTAATGAAGAGAAAGGATTCGAAGGTTAGCCCATTTCAGAAGCTGAGGAATGTCTTGAATTTTATTTTTTTGCAGCTCCCAGCTCATTACTCCTCCTGTTTCTCAACCCTGGCCCACAGAAGTGTGTTGAAATAGCAGCTTGGCCCTGTGGAGAAGCAGGAATCCACTGAATTTCCTGGGACGCAGAGCCCAGCGCCAGCAGATGCTCCGTGCTTTGCGGCAAGCCTAGATCCTAGATTTCCAATATTGCCTAAAAATTCCTCCTTCCTGGACAATCCAGAGGATCCTGATGGGGGATGGTGGCTCTGGTGGAACCTGTGAGTACCTGCTCCAGCCTCTTGGCTCGAATTACTCCATGAGTAGCTGAGTCAGGGGCCAGGGGTTGCTCTCTGGCTGTGAAATGGGAAAATTCCATCAGGAAAGTGCTGGGATGAGCCTGGAGGGAGGTGGGGCTTCTCCAGCCTCTCCTTCTTGGACACCTTCCTTGCTCTGCTTCGTTTTTCTGGGGGAGGAAAAGGTGAGGAGAAGCTCCCCAGGGAATATTGCAGAGGAATCTCCAGTTCCAGAAGTACAAAAAGTGCCCAGCCTCAGGAATTTATCCCAGCTCAGGAACAGCACTGACCTCTCCAAGCCTGAACAATGTGAAAACCGATTTATTTTTTAAGACTTAGTGACTAAAACCAATAAAAAGAGGTAATGCAAGGACTGGATTTTGCTTCCAGAGGGAAAAGCCTTGAATTTCATGCTGGAACTCATCATTTTCCCATCATTTCAGTGGGAAGCTCCTTGCTGAACAGGGACTTCCCAGGGCTCCTGCAGAGTGCGCTTTGCTTTGCTTTCATTCCTCCTATAGGTAATTGGATCAATTATCTCTGACCCGAGCTGAGCTTGCTGTAAAGGGGCAGGAGGTTTGTGGAGCCCCAGGAATGGGGAATATTCCTGGGATACTCCAGGAAATGTTCCTGGGATGGCTCCAGGGAATCCTGGTGTGCCACAAAAAGCTCAGGAGCCTTTGACGTTTGTTTGGCTGCAGGGAGAGGAGTCCGTTAGAATCAAAAAGCTGCATTTGATGTAGAATATCCTGAATTTCATCATTTCAATCTAAGCAGAACTCCCAGTCTTAAAGCTTGGTTTTAAAAGAGATTTTTGTGCAGTGGAGATTTCTTTGACGTGCCTGGAAAATTCTCATCTTCCCGAGGGACATTTTGGGTGAAAGTTCTGGATTCTGGAGGACAATGAGGGGACCCAAAGGAGCAGTTTGGGAGCTCCCTGTCCCCCTGAGCTGTCCTGGTCCTTTCTGGGCTCCTCGGGACCAGCCCTGAGGCTTTGATTGGACGCTTTCCTTGTGAATTTGGGGTGTTTTTTAAAGAAAACCTTTCGTTGGACACTGTCACCCGTGCTTTTTGGTTGTTGAGGGTTCTGGTGTTGCCTTCGGAGGCTTTGGGAAGGGAACTTTATCCCAAGAAATCCTCCCTTTTCCAGGGACCTCTCACTAGAGGTCAGCACTGCCACGTTGCCGGCTCGGGAATGTTGGATGGTTGGGATTAAAACCACCGAGGCTGCAGCTGCTGGGGCTTGTTTGGGTGCCTGATGTGCACCAGCCTTGGTCCTGGCACGAGGTGTCCATCCTGGGGTGTCCATCCCTGGCAGTGTCCAAGGCCGGGCTGGACATTGGGGTTTGGAGCACCCTGGCGTGGTGGAAGGTGATTTTGAAGGTCCTTCCAGCCCAAACCAGTCTGTGATCCCATGGAACCGAGTCCAGTCTTTGGGAAAAGTACCTCAGTGCCTTCAATCAACTTCTCTTTGAATGTTTATTAATGGAAGGCAAAGCAAAGGGATGAGCTGGGAGGGAAAAAAGGGGAGGGGCATGGTCTGAGGGCTGAAGACATGGAGCTGTCCAAAGGGAGGAAGGGTGGAGGGAAAAGGGACGGATGGTGTAGCAAGGCATGGAGAGGGTTGAAGGCACGGGAGCTTCCCACAGGCATCAGCTGTGTCAATCATCAGCTGTGCCTGGAGCTCCGGCTCCTCTGTCTCCAGGTGGTCTCATCTTCTGTGGCCCCTGAAGGTCTTCTAAGGCCACCGGTTTTTCTGAGCCAGCAGATGACTGCAGTTCTGCAATTCGCTCCTCGAACATCAGCTGGACAAAGAGGCTTATCCAGGAGGGGCTGTCGTCATCTCTCAGGGCCTGAAGAGCTGGAAGAGACAGGCACAGAGCCCCGGTCAGAGCCCAGATGTGCGGGAGTCCAAGGAGACCCTCCTGCCAAGGGCCATCCGAGCCAGCTCCTGCCGTGGCCACCACAAGAGAGGAGAGAGGGGCCAACGGGATTCGCCGCAAGGTGCTAAACACGAATCGCCCCGCACGCGTCCCCGAAATCTCTCCGTGTTCTGCGCACGCCAGCCCTTGTCTGCACAGGGAGCCAGGCCCTCCGCAGGCAGGACAGGGATTGCAGCCCCCTGCGCGAGCATTGCGGCTCCCCCCGGCAGCCCCGCTGAGAGCCCGCTGCCCTCACTCACCCTCGCTGAGGGCCTGGAGCTCTTCCTTCTGCCTCCTCAGGCGCACCCCGGCGATCCCTGGGAACACAGAGCCTGTCAGGGCCCCAGCGGCACGGCGCCCTGCCAGCGGCGCTGCCAGCCCTGTGGCCACACGGCCTCCTGCCCCGGCAGGGCTCGGCCCGGGCCCTTGCCGCATCCTGCCGCCCAAGGGCACGGCCGCAGAGGGCGGCAGCAGCCCCGAGGGCAGGCGCGGCTCCACGGCGCCGGGCGCGGATGCCGCTGCCGGGACGGGGGCTGGGGCTGGGGCTGGGGCTGGGAGGGAGCCCGGGCTCGTGGCTCACCGATGAGCTTGATGGCCGCCTCTCGCAGGGGCTCCTGTGGGTGCTCCAGGTAGGGCAGGGCCAGGCGCAGTTGTTCGGCCGCTCGGCTCTTGTCGTCTGCCAGCTGGAGAGAACGGCAGGAGGGAGGGAAGGGTTGGCGCGGGCTCAGCCCCTCGGCCGGGCGCTCCCGGCGCCCAGCCCCGGCCTGCGCTGCCCGCACAGCCCCGAGGCCCGGCCAGCGGGCGCCGGGCTCCGGAGGGGGCGGAGGGCCGGGTGCTGCCCGGGGAGCCGCGGTGCCGCCCCGCCCCGCGGCCCCGCTGGGCCGGCGCTCCGTCAGCGCCCGACTCGGGGCACAGGAGCCTGGAGAAGAGCCCACGCGGCCCCACGGAAGGGAGCGGTATGTGGGGCGCAGGCCGGAGCCCCTGCGTGCGGCGCTGGGCAGGGGCCACGGCTGCCAGCCCCGCACACCGAGCCCCGCCGTCAGGGGGCTTCTCCAGAGGCCGTCCTTACCACGCACTCGGCGAACTTGAACAGCTTCTCCGTCTTCAGCACGTGCTCGAGGTCGCTCCTCTTCAGGAAGCCGGCCGCACAATGCAGCGTTTCCCGAGAGGCCTGGGGAGCAGCAGAGATGGGAGCTGGCAGCGCAGCCCAGCCCAGGGCACGGGCCCTGCGTCCCTGCGCCAGGGCCAGCAGGAGGCTGCGAGCCAGGAGAGGTGCCCGGGCAGGAGGCAGCCGAGCCCCCTGTCAGGGATGCACCGGCATCACACAACGCCTCACCTTGGCCACGCGCTCGTTCACCTCGTGGCAGTGCAAGTAGAGTGGGAGCAGGCTCTGGCTCACAACTGTGTTCAGTGGCTCTTTGCCCTCATCCGCTACCAAGCCCATCACCTTTTGGAAAAGCTGAATGGAGAGCAGCTGCACCTGGCTGTTGTCCTGAAGGAAAGGAAGCGGAGGAGGCCTCAGCACCAATTTCTCCAGCCCAGCCGGGCAAAAGCCTAAAAATCCCCAGGGCACAAAGTTTCTGGGCAGCAGCTAATGCCCGTGGCACGCAGAGCCTTACGTTTCCAAAGAGCGACAGGAGGAGGTCGGCTAGCTTCAGGGCAGTGGTCCTGCCGATCACGGAGTCTTTCCGCTGGCACACATTGGTGAGCGCAGAGAGGGACATGGTGACCACCTCTCCGTCGGCATCCCCAAGGCGCTCCAGGAGGCTTGGAAGCAGGCTGCGTACACCTCCGGCCTGTATGGAACACAAGGCTGTGCTGGGAAGCCACCAAGAGCTGCAGCGCCAACACCGCCCTGGCTCTGCTAGCCCACCCTGCCGCTGCTGGGCCCAGAGGCCAAAGGCCTGTCCCGAAGCCCTCGAGCAGCTGGAGCAGGAGGCAGGAGAGCTGGGAGCAGCTGCCTCAGCTCCTGAAGCCCAGCCAGCCCAAGGGGCTGCTTTCCCCAGCGCAGCTTCAGCCGCTGCCCCCTTCTCACCATCGAGGGCTCCTCGCTGAGCAGCACAAGGCCTTTGAGCGCCAGGTGACGTCTCTGCCTGCACGTGCCCCGCAGGTGCCTTGACATCTCCTCCAGGACACGGCCTGCGCATTCCCTCAGGTCCAGGAACTTGATGACCTGAAAGGCACAGGGCAGTGACAGGTGACCCGAACAGCAGGAGCCCAGAAGCGCACAGGGCCGGGCCCAGGCAGCAGCAGCAGCAGCAGCACAGGGCTCGGGCACCGGCCCAGGCAGCTGCAGCTACGAGAGGGCAGAGGGCTGAGAGGCAGCTGAGCGAGGCAGCGCTGGCTCACCTCCACCAGGAATGCCAGGGAGGGCAGATCCCAGCGTGGCTCCTCCCTGCTTAGTGGCTGGAGTAGGTAGAAGCCAATGCGGGAACAGCTGTGGCCCAAGTGACGGCGCATCTCCCTGTCAGGGGGAAAAAGGCATCAAGAGCCTGAGGTGGGGGGGACAGTCTTCTCCCAGGAGGTCTAACTCACAGGTCCGGTCTTTCCCCAGTATCCCTGGAGGGGGATGTGGGCGCTTTGGGAGGCGGCCCCTTCTGGGCACCCTCCTCTGCCAGCCTTTTCCAGTCGGCTTGGCCGTCCCTCGGTGACGAGGCCCTCGAGGCCATGAGCACAGGGACTGTGTGGGGCACAGGGGACAAATGTGGGAGAGAAGGGGTTCTCACCTGGCCAGCAGACCCACGGCATAGTGCTGGGTGTCAGCACAGAGCAGCGTGTCCCAGCCACGCTTGCGCTCCATAGCCATCATCTCTGTGTTCCACCACATTTGGCTGAACAGAGCCTTCATGGCCTGCACCGCAAACCTGTGTGCAGAGCAAAACCCAGGTCACACGGCGAGCGCTGGCGCCGGCCACAAGGACATTGAAAAGACAGGAGGACTGGCACCTGTTGGGGTTGCTGGGAAGGCCGTGTTCCTCCTGGCACGCTCTCCAGAAGTCAGCAACTTCCACTGGCATCTCTTGTGTGGTGATGACAATGTGGAAGAGGAGAGCAACAAACAGACGGGCTGAATGAAGGAGCACTGCCCTGTGGCATTTAGGCACCTGGATAGTCAGCCACAGCCCCAGAGTTGCCTGCAAAAGAAGCATCCCGAGACAGAGCTCAGTGCTAAGATGTCCGTGTGGCAGGGCCCGAGGGGAGACGCAGGGGGAGCGACGGGCCTGGAGCCCCCTGAGCCTGCCCTAAGCCAGTGCCTGAGGCAGGGAGAGGACGGAGAGCTGATGGAGAGGCGACCGGGGAGCGAGCAGAGGCCGGTTCCAGAAGCTCACCGCCAGGGCAAAAACGTCCTCGTCGTCGCCATCGGAGGTGGTCGTTGTATGCAGAGGCCAATCCTCCATCACGCGGATGAGTGCTGGCAGCACCTTCTCCGCTGTCACAGCCGACGAGCCTATGGCTCTCCACATGCTTGCAGCAGCTCTGTGGGATTGGAGCTCTGTGTCAGGGCCGTCTCAGTCACAGTAGCATGCCCTGTGCAGCTGTGGAGGCCCAGGTGACAGAGCCCTGGTGCCCTGAGGGGCAGGGAGGGAGCATGGCAGCAGGCTGGTGGAACAGAGGGGCCCAAGGGTCCTGGACCGCTCCGCCTGTCTGGCAGAGCCCATTGGACAGGCTCTGCAGGGCAATGGGCCCTAAAGGCTGCTGAGCCCTGAGCTCTCAAGGCAGGTGGGCCCCATACCTGTCACACGTTGGGGCACAGCGCAGGAGGGTCAGCACAACGTCAGCAGGTTGCTCTTCGGCCAGCCTCAGAAAGTCCAAGCGCATCCTGGCATCCAAAGTGACACAGGCCGCCAGTCTCTGGTGAAGGTCCTTCACCATGGCTGGCACCTGGAGGATACATGGGGAAGACCTGGAGCGCTGTCCAAGGGAGCAGCTTTCCCCAAGAAGTGCTTCCCCTCCTGCCACACTCTCCTGGCCTCCAAGACTCAGGGTCTCCTTTGTGTTGGTGTTTCTGAAGACCACGCACTCAGTCACTGCCATGTCCGTATTTGCTGCGTCACTGATTGCAGCATCCAAGCGCTGAGTCAAATCTGGGCTGACATTGGGCTCTGCCTGGAGCTCAGTCGGCCTGCGGTCAGGCTCAGCTGTTGCACGGCTTCTGGTCATCCTACGCCGAATGGGCACGAGCCTCCGGAACATCTGCAGGAGGGCAAAGGACAGGGAAGAGAGACGCGTTCCATGGAGTGCTCCAAGCACGGAGCTCGGCCGAGCAGTGACAGCAGGCCCAGCCCAGGCGGGGATGGCTGCACGTACCTTCAGTGATCTGCGGAAGCGGCCACGGGTGGGCTTCTTCTCCTGTGTCTGCTCCATGGTTGCATCTGGCAAAGAGCGAGCGTAGCCAGAGCTGAGGGGTTGCAGGAGAGGCCAGAGAAGCCAGCCCTGCTCTCCCCAGGCAGGGACAGCCCCGGGATGCCCCAGGGGATGGAGCACAGCTGCTGCAGGGGCAGCCTCAGCCCCTCTTCCATCCTGTCAGTGGGTGGAATGGGAACGGGGATGGGATGGGGCCAAGCTGTCCGCAGCCATCGGCCTTGTGGCCCGGCTCTGCCACTCACCATCCTGCTGTGGCTGGAACTGCTCCAGCTCTTGAGGGGGTTGTGCTGGAGCATCTCCAGGGCTTGTATTTCTTCTCCTCCAGCAAACTGTGAAGAGGTCGCGAAATCTGCCCGCCATGTCAGTGTCTGGCCTTGAGGGCACCTTCAGACAGATGCCTCTGAGGAAACCAGGGAAAACCCTGAGGCAACAAGTCGTGCAGTTGTGCCTTGAAGGCACCTGCGGCAAAGAAGCCTCAGGAAGGCTGCAGGACAGCAAGTCCTGCACACTGGTCTTGAGGGCTCCTGCCACAACGACAGGAGACTCCTTGTGGTGCTTCAGGTCACCAGATCCTGTGGTCTGGCCGCGAGGGCACCGACCGCAGGGTTGGGAGATGCCTCGGGAAAGCTCCGAGTCACCAAGTCCCTTAGTCTGGCCGCGAGGTCAGCTGCAGGAGCAGCGCTTCGGAAAGGCTCCGGGTCGGGCACAAACGAGCGGGCTGTGTGGGAACTCCTCACAGCACCTCTCCGGCGCGTCCTGTCCCGTGGCGTGCTCCAAGCACTGTGGCGTGGCTGCGTTGTTGCCAGCACCTATGTCACTGCGTGTCACAAAGGCTCCTTGGACACCCTGTGCTGTTCCCTGCCACGGTGACCACGCTGCTGCACCATGTCACAAAGGGCCCATGCACACCCTGCCACCTGCCCCGGCCCTGCCCCCGCTCCACCCAAAGTGGCCCAGGTCCGAAGGAATCCCTCGGCCCAAGTGTCTAAGAGAGCCCAACAGGACCTTGAATGATTTGATGGCTCGAGCCATCGGCAACCGCTGCCCTGCTCTGCGGGCTCAGGGCGGCAGAAGGAGCCCCCAGGGCTGCCGACGCAGCCGCAGCGGGAAGGGCACGGGGCCTGCCGCAGAAGCTGGCACGGCCTCCCTTCTCTCAGCTGATAATTGTCTTCAACCAAAGTCAGACTTTCACTTCAAAGCCAGCTCAGTGCAGGCATCCATCTTTCCATTTGCTGTGTTTCCAAAGCAAGGAAGGGGCAGGAGTTTAGGAGGGGCTGGTTCAGCTCAGCCTTGCTGATAAAGCAATTTGGGTTTTCCCTCATCAATCTGTTTCATTAACTACAAATGCAGAATTGGAGAAGTTGTTGGATATTTTTGCGTTTTTCTGCAGCTGGCGGCAGGAGACTTTGCTCAGACTGCGGGTTGGGGCTGTCCAGCCTGGAGAAGAGAAAGACCTGGGGAGATTTCATTGGGGCCTTCCAAGACCACAAGGGAGCCTGAAAGAGCTGCAGAGGGACTTTGGACAAGGACCTGGAGTGCCAGGACAAGGGGGAATGGCTTTAAACTACAGGAGGAGAGATTTAGATGGGATCTTGGGAAGGAATTCCTCCCTGGGAGGGTGGGGAGGGCTGGGCTGGAATTCCCAGAGCAGCTGTGGCTGCCCCTGGATCCTTGGGAGTGTCCAAGGCCAGGTTGGAGCCCCTGGGACAGTGGGAGGTGTCCCTGCCCGTGGCAGGGTGGGGCTTGAAGGTCCTTCCATCCCAAATTCCATGATTCCAACCCAAAGATAACCTGGATTGGAGGCAGCAGTGCCTGGGGGCTAAAGCACCTTCCCAGCTGTTATCAGAACAGGAGTTGCAGACATTTTATCCCTGGGTTTTCTTCATTGTCCCTCAGCTGGGAGGTGATGGGAACGACCAGCAGGAGCTTCCCCAGGCCCTGGGACTGGGACACTGGGAAGGGGACACTGGGAATGGGACACTGGGAGTGGGAAACTTTGGGAATGGGATACTTTGGGAGTGGGACACTGGGACTGGAACACTGGGAATTGGACACTGGGAGTGGGACACTGGGAGTGGGACACTTTGGGAGTGGAACACTGGGAATGGGACACATTGGGACATTTTGGGAGTGGGGACACTGTGGGAATGAGACTCTTTGGGCATGGGACTCTTTGAGAATGGGACACTGGGAATGGGACTCTTTGGGAATGGGACACTAGGAATGGGACACTTTGGGAATGGGACACTGGGAATGGGACACTGGGAATGGGACACTGGGAATGGGACATTTTGGGACAGTTTGGGAAGGGGACTCTTTGGGAGTGGGACGCTTTGGGAGTGGCACTTTTACAACCACTATTGGCTTTGTGGTTTATCCTGAGACAACAGACCCAACCATAAATTGTCACTTCAGGGCCAGCATTTAGTGCCAGCTCAGGGAAATGCAGGGTGGTTGTGGCAGGTATTAAACACCCCCAATAAATCCTGGAGGAGGATCCCAGGGTAACAATGCCTGCTTGCAAAATCTGTTTGCAGAGCGCACAAAAGCAATGAGGAAAACATTGCAACAGCACAAAGGTTTTCTCACAGCTCCACCCAGGCTTCTGCCTCAGCAAAGCTGATTGTTGGTGCTTTTCTTCCAGCCCCAAACTGGGATTGAGCCAGGCCCTGCATCCATTGGGACTGGGATGCTGTGGCTGTAGGATAAACCCCCAGCCAAGCCCCGCAGGGAGCCATTTATCCTGTTTGGAGCCCGTTTATTTTTCCTCCTTCCCCTGAAGATGTGTGTGAGGAGCAGAGATTCAGCCAGGCCCTCTTCCCAGGCCCATGGGATGTGTGTTTCTTTCCCGTTTCCTGGAAGTGCTCGGTGTTTGGGGAAGGTTGCTGGGCCACGAGGAGCTGCTGGACACCATCCACAGCCCCTCTCAGGCATTTTCTGCTGGGTGGGACTCCCTGAAAATCCCTTCAGCTTTGTAGGGAAAGCACTTTTCCTACGGGGCACACAGGGTGTGAGGCTGGCTCTGGGAAAGAAATATTCCCAGGGAAGAAAGGCTGGGAACGTGCTGACGGCAGCACTGTTCTTTCAGGTGTCACTGTAAGAAGCTTCTAAAAAGCTCCATTTCTGCTTGGTGGGCAGAAAGTGCAGGAAAAAGTGCTGGGAATGTGTGGAGTAGGAGCTGAAATGATGTTGGGACAGCTCGGGCTGGAGGCAGGAATGCTCAGCAGGGAAGGAACAGGCAGCCTTAAAAGAAGAGAAAGCTTGAACATGTGAATTCTAGACAAAAGAATTTATACAGAGCTGATGAATTATGACTGATTCGCAGCGTGTTTGGGCTCCTGAAGACACAGATTTGGGGTCCCTGACTGTCAGAGCTGTGCTGTGAATTTTGTGGTGGTGCCATCCCCTCCTCCCCAGCACCCCCAGAGCAGGGCTCAGCTGGGCCTCATCCCACCCCTTATCTCCGGTGCATCTGCTGGCTCCAATTCCCCGCAAGAATCAGATTTGAAGGAGTGACAAAAGCCCTCATCGGTTGTTTCTCCTCTTTGGGTGGGGATGTAAACTCAGAGAAGCCAAGGAAAAGAGCCCAATGCTTCGCAGGGCTTGGGCAGATTCCCAGGGGTGAATTCCCAAAGGAATGAGGAGTCTGTTCCCCAGCAGGCTCCATGTTCAGTTGGATCCAGGGAATTCAGCTGGACATCCTGGAGCCAAGGCCTGCCCCAAAGCTTTTCTTGCTGGGGTGGAACATAAGAAGTGTGAGTTCCCAGTTTGCCAGGCAGCTCAAACAAGGCAGCAAACACCCCACTGAAGGCTGGGATGTTCTGACTTGGCATGGCTCTCTAAAGCGGGATTTTTATCCGTTCCCTTTCCTGAGGTCACTTTTCTCTCCCCATTTTCCCCTCCCTATCGCTTTCCAGAGCCATACCCTTGGCACTGGTTGGCAAATGTCAGATATTTCGACTTGAGTTGTGTTTTCTATGAATGTTTTGTGATGTGGATCTCAAATTTCCAGGAAAAAAAAACACCAACAAACAAACAAACAAACAAACAAACTCAACAACAACAACAACAACAACAAAACAGTATTTACCTTCCAGATAAGGAAAAATAAAAAAGAAAAAATTCATTCCTTTTTTCTTCAGTTTCTTCTCATCTGACTTCATCTCCTGGTTTCCATGCCGGGAGTGGTGGAGGCCCCAGCCCTGAAAGTGTTTCACAATCCTGTGGATGTGCTGGGTTAACAGCTGGGCTGATGCTCCTGGAGGTCTTTTCCAACTTTAGGGATTCTGGGATGATTCTAAAAGGACAAAGAACTGGTGGTTCCAAAGGGTTTCAGCTCCTCTGGGTGTAAGCAAAGCAGATTCCACAGGAGATGTGCATGGCCAGGTCAGCCTGGTGGGATTTCCTTCCCCATCCAAGGGGAAACTGGTTCCTATGTGCAGTCACAGTCATTTACATCTTAGTATCTTTGGGAATGTTGTTCCCAAAGGAAGCAGGGAGAGGTAAAATCCCTTGCAGCCTTCCCAAGTCTCTGGGATCCATTCCTCGTGCTGGTGGTCAGGGGTGGGTGGAATTCAGGATTTGCCCAAATGGAAGAACTAAAAACAGAAAGAAACCAAGTTGTGAGGGAAAGCTTCTCACAATTTCCACTAAAACAATCCGAGAACTTGCTTTACTCATTTCCTTCTGCTCAAACCAGGTTCTTGTCAATGAATCCTGTTCTTTTTCCTCCTTCTCAAGGAGCATGTGGAGCCCAGGCCCAGCTGTGACTCAGGTGAAAGCACAGCACCATTTTTCCTGCCTCGGGGGAAGAAGGTGAGTCCTGGAGGTCCCCTAAGAAATGACCAAATTTTGCAAGCCAAGGAAGCTGGGATGAATCTTTCCTTGAAACTCTGGGCTGGGAATAATTCCCTTCGCATTTCCTGAGTGGGGATGAGCTGGTTGTGGTGCCAGGAAAGGCCTGGGGAATATCTCAGATACTCACCTGTAGGATTTGTGTTTTATACACTTGGCATTTGTGGGGAACAGCAAGGTGAACACACTCGTTTCCTTCTCTCAGGCCGTGAATAACACTGAGGAAATTGTTTGCACTTGGAAACCACAAGGTGGGGAGCTCAGGGACATCAAAATGCAAAGAATTGTAATCTGTGGGTGAAACTCTGAAATCGAGTGTTGAGCAAGATGCTTCTAAAGGAAACAATATATTTTCAGAATTAGATCACTAGGGATTTTTTTCTGCTGTGCAAAATAATTTCTCATTCACTCTTTGAAGGAAATAAAGAAGAAAATTGCATTTCACCTCCCTCTCCAGCTCCTTACTTTAATGTATACCTAGGCAGAATTTCTTGTCCTCTAATTTGAATTATCAGTTTGTGAAATGGTTTTTTCCTCCCCTCTTCCAGCTTGTTTCCAATTCTTTGCCTATAAGGAAATGATTGTGCTCCCCCTTTCCCACCCTTTTCTCATCCAAATTAGAGCTTTTTGTCATTTTTTTCCCCCATGGTATCACTTTCTTGGGTTATGAAGCAAAGCCTCATGCTCTGAGATAAACCTGGATACGTGGAGATGACTCAGGATTATTGGAATAATTGTGACTTTTCTTTTTGGGTTTTATTTTAAACCATCTCAACCCAATGAGAACATTTAACACAACCATGTCAGCTACAGGGGTAGAATTTAATTGAATTTCCTCAGATCCAAGGCCTGGCAGAGCTGCTGAGAAGGAATTCCACAGAGGGGAGGAATTAATCTAAAAGTGAGGGATCAGGTGTATCAGCAAAGGAATTCAAGTTGAGGAAACAAGGGGAGCACTGAATCAAGTTGTCTGCTTGGGAAATTCTCCAGGCTGCAGCAGAGAGAAGGAAAGAAACCCAGCCCACCTCAGCCAGGTCTTGGAAAATCTCCAGCAAAGTTCAGGCACTGGAGGGCAGAGGAAATGCCTGAGGAGGAACTTCTGGATGTGCAGAAAATGCTCAGCCCTGGGTGGGGGAGAAGCAGGAGCCTGCCAGGAGCTCTGCCCTTGGGATAAAGAACTGAGGGAGAGAACACAGAGCTCAGAGGGGACAGCAGGAGCCTGCAGTGAGGAGCTGCTGGGCTGTCCCACAGCCCTGGATTTGGGAACAGGATGGTTTCTGTGTCAGCCCTGCCACGTGGGGAGCAGTTCCCTGTCCCATCCATTCTGTGCTCCCAGAGGATGAGGAGCCCTGGTGACAACCAGCTCTCCTCGGCCCTCAGCCAGAGAAGGGAAGCAGAGCCCTTGCCCAGGCTGGGAACTTCCTTCACTCCCAGCCTGGGTGACACCAACCTCCAGCATCTGATTCAGGATCAAAGCTTCCTCCTGCAATTCCAGCCCTTAGCGACGCAATCCTTCGTGTCCATCCCGCTGGAAGAAACTGCAGAGTTTGAAGGAGTTTAAATCTTTTCAGAATGCATCTTTTCAAAGGTGAACTACCCAGAAAATGCTTTGCTTCAGTGGCTCTCAGGCAGCTGCAGTTGTTCAGGATTTCCACCAAATAACCTGGAAGATCCTCCAGGAGTTTGTGTATGCTGAGGAAAACAGGCACAACAGGAAAGTTCGTGCATGGAGCCAAGTTCAGGTGTTACCTAGAAATTCAATTCCGGTCCCCAGAGCCCAAAGCTCTGAATTCCCAGGATCACAGAACCCCAAACTGGTTTGGGTGGGAAGTGACCTTCAAACCATTCACCACACCTTCCACTGGACCAGGCTGCTCCAAACCCTGTCCAACCTGACCTGGAACATTAAAAAAAAAAAAAAAAAAAAAAAAAAAAATTCCTCCTGGAAGTCCTGGCTCAGCTGAGAAGCTGCACATCATTATTGGTGCTCCTGCACTCTCCCAGGGGGTGTTTTTCACTCCATTCCCTGAGCTGGCTGCTGGAGAAGGAGCCTGGCATCAGCTGCCCTCGGGAAAAGCTGTGAATTTTGGGGAGGATGCAGAACAGCATTTAACAGTGTGGGACAGCCATAAACCCAACCTGCTGGTGTGACTCAGCAGAGGCAGGAGCTGTTTGCTTTGGCACAGGAGCTTCCTCAGGCCAGGATCTTTGCTCTCACTGAGATTTGTGGGGCAGAAAAGCTCCCTCAGCCTCTTCCCAGCACTCTGAAGACATCAGACTTGTCTTGGGATGGTGCATAAACGCCCAATAACATTCGAGTGACACAGAGAGGTTCATAATAACCCATTCCTCAGCACATGGAGTGATTCAGAACTGTTTGCATGCCTGTGTGGGACAGATCCTTCATCCTCTGAGGGGAAAACGTGAGATTTTTCCTCCAGAAAGTGGATAATGGGGTACTGATGGTGGAGTCAATTTGATCACGTGAAATACAGCTCCTGCTTGGCTGCAGTTTTGAAGCACCTTCCCAAAGACAGCAATAACTCTGAGGAGCTGAACCCTGAGACTCATCCTTGTCTCCTGGGAGTTTTTACTGCCCTCAGTGTTCCCTGCACCTGCACTGCAAGGAGGGCAGGATTTTATGGCCCCTCGAAAGTCCTGTACACAGCTTTTCCTGCATTTACTGCTGCTAAACACAGCCTTTGTGGGATCCTATGGCACTTTAAGTGCTCTGATTTACAGAGAGGCAGCAACTCCATCTGTAACAAACATCCTAAAGCTGAGTTTAAGAGCGATCCACTGTATTTATTTGGCACATAAACACTCCCCTGCAAGGCATGTGCCTGAACTCACAGGAACATCACGAGCACAGCAAGGTCACAGCCAAGGTGAAGGTGACAGGGGAGAAAGGCAAATCTTGGGAATTAGCAAATGGAAAACCGTCCTTTTCTCCTGGTAAATATTCTGGATACGTGGCTTAAATTTCTTACTCAGATAAAGAGCCTGGTGGTACACAGAACAAGAAAAAGACAACCCCAGGCTCGGTTTAGCTTTAGCTTTTCAAAGTTATCCGTTTTATCTGTGGACAGAAATTGTTTCCCTGGAATTAGGAAACTCCAGGTGGCTCTGTGAGGTCAATTATCTTTGAGCTCCCTCAAGTGGCACTGAAACCTTGGGGTTTGTCACAGAAATCCTTGAGTTTCTTACAAAAAATCCTCGAGTTTGTCATAGAAATCCTCGAGTTTGTCATAGAGATCCTCAAGTTTTTTACAAAAATCCTCAGGTTTGTCATAGAAATCTTGGAGTTCGCAACAGAAATCCTCGAGTTTGTCACTGCAATCCTCAACTTTGTCACAGAAACCCTCGAGTTTTGTACAAAACCCCTCGAGTTTGTCACTGAAATCCTTGAGCTGGTCCCTGAAACTTCCCAATTTGTTGCACAACTCCTTTCCTAACGAAGCCCTGTCATTCCAGCCCGTGTTTTTCACAGCAGCTGTAGCAAACGGAGATGCTCGGGTTTCCAGGAATCGAAACCACTTCAGAGCAGTTGAAGGCGATCCATTTAATAACACAGTTCTCTTCTGACAGATCTCTGAAAAGACACGGATCAAGGGAAATGAAGTGTTTTATGTCCAAGAGGAGTTTGCAGCTGATTCCCAACATGATACCTGCGTGTTGTGAGAAGTTGTTTTGACTTTTTTTTCTTTTTCTGTGGTTCCTTCTCAAATTCATGCCAGAGTCGCTGGAAAGTGAACGTGTTGTTCAACATCTCAGGTAAAACTCAGCCCTTTGCTTTCTACACCTTGAAGAGGTAAATAAATCCTCTGGCTTCAGTCCAGAAGTTTTTTAACGTGGTTTTGCCTCATTAAAAGCACATTTTATTTAAGAAGAACATCTTTTAATCAGAAAGCAATTGATGGGCACACAGGATTCTGGTCGTTTTTGGTGCAAGGAGATGAAATTTGATAGCAGACTGGAGCTTTTCACAGTAAAAAAAAAAAAAAAAAGTAGTAGGTTTTTCAAGGGTTTGAATAATATGGCAAGAACCTTTTGGAGGAAAGAGCTCAAGAACAAAATGACTTTGGAGAAGAGAAAACTTCCAGTGTTTGAAGGAGCTACAGGGAAACTGGAGTGGGAGTGTTCATCAGGGACTGCCAGGACAGGAGGGAATTCATTTCCACTGTGTAAAAAATGAGCTCCACTCTCTTTTCAAATGTTTATGAGTTGAATAAAAATTAAAGACAGACAATTAGGAGACATAAGAGGAAACGTTTCAGCTGGGGTGCCTCACCAGAAAGCAACGCCCTTCTCTTTTCAATGGCTGTGTTTTTAAGGATTGCTGTTTGACATATTCAATAGATATTAAAACCTTTTGTTTGCTTGTTTTAAGTTTTCCTAATTATCTTATTTGATCGATTTGTTTGTGGGCGTTTTTCTTGTGTTTGGTAACGTGGGTTTTGGCTGGTTTTATTTTGATAAAGAAACTAGAAATCCAGCAGCTTTTATGTAGGGTGATGACCTCTCCCTCATAATTGTTGGCTTGGTCAGTCTCAGATGTCACAAAGAAAAAAATGAATTTTTCTGCTATTCACACTCTGTCCCAATCAGAAAATGCACTCATCACCTTTCTAAACATTGACATTTATCTTTACATTGACACTTCTGAGAGGAATGACAGGTTTGTCTTTACAAACAAACTCTGGGTCTGCTGGTGGATAAAACCAGCACTGAGAGAGAAAAGAAACAATGGGAAGGATCCCACTGATTGATGAATGGAAAAGAAGACGTTTGCCTTCACAAACAAACGGTGGGTTTGCTGATAAATGAAAATGGATGTTGAAAGATGAAAGAAACAATGGGGAAACCCCATAAATTCCATAAAAATTCAAAGTTTAAAGGGGGTTGTACGTTAAGGAGGAATTTTGGGTATTGGGCACTCTGGGAAGTATGTAACTCTCAAGCACCTCAGGCAACAGGGGAAGAGAGGGAAACGGGGCCAGGAAATTGGGATAAATAGGAGGCTGCGTCCTCCAAAATTTCACAGACCTCAGGGGAAATGCCCCATGGCCTCTCCCTTTATTCTTTTATTATTAATTATCATTTATAAAGTAAAAGCACTCCTCTGGCTCCTTTTCGCACATAAACCTGTGTCGTTTGCGGGTTAATTTTCCTAGCACTGACATTCACGCTTACACTGACACTGACATATTTTTAATATTTATTTCACGTTCCTATTTCCCAGAGTTCCCCCCCCCGCCCTCAGGCCTCAGTCCGGCGTTGCCGTGGCAACGGGGGGTCACGTGCCGGGCGGGTCACGTGCCGGGCGGGTCACGTGCCGGGCGGGTCACGTGCCGGGCGGGTGACGTGCCGGGCGGGTCACGTGCCGGGGCTCACGCGCGGCGGGCGCGATGGCGGACGAGGAGCAGCGGGCGCTGCTCGGCGCTGAGGGCGGCGATGGCGGCGGCTCCCCGGGCCCTCCCCGCGCTGCCCGCCGCCTGCGATCCCCGCCGCCTCCCGCACCGCCTGCTCGTGCTGGCCCTCATGCGCTTCCTCGGCTTCGGTGCGGGCGGCGCGCGGGGGATCCGTGTGGGGGCCGTGTGAGGGGGGGGCGGGTGTGGGAGCCGGCGCGGAGCCCTGAGCCGTCCCCTTCTCCCCGCAGGCAGCTGCTACGACAACCCGGCCGCTCTGCAAACGCAGGTTCAGCGGGTGAGTCGCTCTCGGGGCGGGGCTTTAAAACAACAGGAGGAGTGATTCTTTCCGTGGGTGTGGGCTAACGGGACAGGGGGGGAGGCTTCCAACTAGGAGAGATGGGATTTTGGGAAGGAATTCCTGGCTGGGAGGGAAACAAAAAAAAAACAAACCCCCAAAAACAAACAAAAACCCCAACAACAACAAAAAAACAAACCAGTATTTACCTTCCAGATAAGGGAAAAAAAAAAAAAAAAAGGAAAAATTCATTCCTTTTTTCTTCAGTTTCTTCTAATCTGACTTCATCTCCTGGTTCCCATGCAGGGAGTGGTGGAGGCCCCAGCCCTGAAAGTGTTTCACAATCCTGTGGATGTGCTGGGTTAACAGCTGGGCTGATGCTCCTGGAGGTCTTTTCCAACTTTAGGGATTCTGGGGTGATTCTAAAAGGACAAAGAACTGGTGGTTCCAAAGGGTTTCAGCTCCTCTGGCTGTAACCCAAGCAGATTCCACAGGAGATGTGCATGGCCAGGTCAGCCTGGTGGGATTTCCTTCCCCATCCAAGGGGAAACTGGTTCCTATGTGCAGCCACAGTCATTTACATCTTAGTATCTTTGGGAATGTTGTTCCCAGTGGAAGCAGGGAGAGGTAAAATCCCTTGTGGCCTTCCCAAGTCTCTGGGATCCATTCCTCGTGCTGGTGGTCAGGGGTGGGTGGAATTCAGGATTTGCCCAAATGGAAGAACTAAAAATAGAAAGAAACCAAGTTGTGAGGGAAAGCTTCTCACAATTTCCACTAAAACAATCCGAGAACTTGCTTTACTCATTTCCTTCTGCTCAAACCAGGTTCTTGTCAATGAATCCTGTTCTTTTTCCTCCTTCTCAAGGAGCATGTGAAGCCCAGGCCCAGCTGTGACTCAGGTGAAAGCACAGCACCATTTTTCCTGCCTCGGGGGAAGAAGGTGAGTCCTGGAGGTCCCCTAAGAAATGACCAAATTTTGCAAGCCAAGGAAGCTGGGATGAATCTTTCCTTGAAACTCTGGGCTGGGAATAATTCCCTTCACATTTCCTGAGCGGGGATGAGCTGGTTGTGGTGCCAGGAAAGGCCAGGGGAATATCTCAGATACTCACCTGTATCTGAGGATTTGTGTTTTATTCACTTGGCATTTGTGGGGAACAGCAAGGCGAACACACTCGTTTCCTTCTCTCAGGCCGTGAATAACACTGAGGAAATTGTTTGCACTTGGAAACCACAAGGTGGGGAGCTCAGGGACATCAAAATGCAAAGAATTGTAATCTGTGGGTGAAACTCTGAAATCGAGTGTGGAGCAAGTTGCTTCTAAAGGAAACAATATATTTTCAGAATTAGATCACTAGTGATTTTTTTTTCTGCTGTGCAAAATAATTTCTCATTCACTCTTTGAAGGAAATAAGTTGCAGTAATTACTGCAATAATTACAATTTTCCACAAAATCTCCGTAATAACTCTTAGTCTATCTCTTCGTAGTTCTGAGTGAGCTTCAGCTTCAGTTCGTTATCACCTGGTGTGATCTTCCAGATTCCTTCTGGGGCTTTCTTCACTCGGGAGTGATGGATCCAGGCTTTCTGTTCTTTGATCTTGATTGCAGTGAAGGTAGTAAGAAGCACCTGGAATGGTCCTTCTCACTGTGGTTCCAAGGTCTTTTCTGCAAAAGACTTAACATATACATACTGGCTTATCTAATTCTCGGTTTTGAGCTTCGGCCACGTATTTCTCAATTTCTCGAAGTTGTTTATTTAGGGCCTTTATATACTCATGTAGGGTTTCTTCCCCTACTTGCATGGGTGTTGTTCTTTTTTGAACTGCATATGGCCTTCTATACAGTATTTCAAAAGGGCTTAGTTTCTTTTTTTGCCCTTGGTTTTGTTCGAATTTGCAATAGTGCCAATGGGAAAGCCTGGGGCCAGGGCAAATTTACTCCTTGCCCCAATCTCACAATTTGTTGTTTAATCAAGTGGTTCATTTTTTCCACTTGACCACTAGATTGAGGGTGGTATGGGGTATGCAATTCACAATCTATTCCCAGGTGATTACTTATTTGCTGCACAGTTTTTGAAATAAAGTGTGGCCCTCTATCTGAGGATATGGTGGCTGGAACTCTAAACTTCGGTATTATTTCTTGTAACAGTGCTTGTTTACCTCTCGGGCCTTAGCTGTCCGGCCAGAAAAGGCTTCTGGCCATCCTGAGAAGGTATCAGTTAACACCAATAGGTAACGATGTCCTCCCTTCCTGGGCAGCTCTGTAAAGTCAATTTGCCATTGTTGCCCAGGTCCACAGCCTTTCCCAATTTGTCCCACTTTAGGCTTTGGAGCATTTTTGAGATTAGTTGGGAGGCAAAGGCTACACTGACGAGTTACTTGTATCACTGTGCCCTGCAATTTCCTGGCCATGATCTTTTCTTTGAAATGGTTAGACAGGGCATCCATTCGCCAGTGTGTTTTCTCATGCTCCGTCTGTACTAATGCCCACAACAAATAGGAGGGTACTACAAGTTTCCCTTCTTCTGTTACAGCCCATCCCTCCTGGTTATAACTTGCCTTTTCTGCCTTAATGAGTTTTTTATCCTCTTTATTGTATATTGGCTTACCCTCAATAGAAATTTTTCCATCTGGAATTAATGCTGCTTCAATTGTCTCATTAGGTATCTCACTTTTTGCTGCTTCTTTTGCCTCTCTATCTGCCAGCATGATCCCCTCTTCCAATTCCGAGCTCACCTTCTGGTGTGCCTTGATATGCATGATGACTGCCTTCTCAGGTAGTTGTACTGCCTCCAACAGTCTCAATATTTCTTGTGCGTGTTTAATATTCTTTTGTGAGTTTAGCAGTCCTCTCTTTCTCCAAGTGGCTCCGTGGGCATGCACAACTCCAAATGCATACCTTGAGTCTCTCTGCTTGAGGTAACTGCATACTCAGCATGCTTTTTCCTACTGTTGACATAGCTGCTCCCATCAGTAAAGCAGGTCTGGGCATTTTCAAGTGGGCTGTCTTTCAGATCCGGGCGACTGGAGTAGGTGGCGTCAATGGTCTCCAGGCAATCATGGATCGCTGGTTCTCCCATGCTTCCGCTGAGGAAGGAAGCTGGGTTCACAATGTTAGTTACCACAATCTCAGCATCATCCTGTTCCACCAGTATAGCTTGGTGCTTCAGGAATTTCTGTGGGGAGAGCCAATGCCCCCCTTTCGCTTCCAGGACTGTACACACTTTGTGAGACACTAGCACCGTCGTCTTCTGGCCCAGGGTGAACTTGCGTGCCTCTTGGATGTTCACTGCCACTGCTGCAACGGCTCTGAGGCACCCTGGCCACCCCTTAGCTGCCGTATCCAGCTGCTTAGAGAGGTAGGCAACTACCCTTCAATACGGGCCCAGGTTTTGTGCTAGTATCCCTAAAGCGATCCTTTGCTTCTCGTGAGAAAACAAAAAGAATGGCCTACTTACATCTGGAAGTCCCAAGGCTGGTGCTGACATGAGGGCTTTCTTTAGCTGGTCGAAGGCTCGAGCCGCTTCTTTGTTCCACTGAAGATCTCTGCTTCCTTCCGTGATCAAGGCATACAGAGGTTTAACAAGTAATCTGTAATTATAAATCCACAGTCTGCACCATCCTGTGATGCCTGAGAAGGTTCTCAGTTCTTTCACTGTCTGAGGCTTTGGGGTCTGGCATATTGCCTCTTTGCGATCTTGCCCTAAGGTTCTCCGTCCAGCACTCACTTCATAGCCCAGGTAAATTACTGTTTGTCTCACCATTTGGGCTTTCTTCTGGGACACCCGATACCCCTGCAGGCCCAAGAAGTTGAGGAGGCTTACCGTCCAGTCCACACATGTTTCCTGGGTCTGGGTGGCTATTAGGAGGTTATCCACATACTGGAGCAACTGTCCTTCTCCTGGTGGAGGTTCCCAAGACTCCAAATCTTTTGCAAGCTGTTCCCCAAATATGGTGGGGGAGTTTTTGTACTTTTGAGGCAAACACACCATGTGAGCTGAGTTTTTCGTCTAGTTTTGGGGTTCTCCCACTCAAATGCAAAGATTTTCTGGCCGGCTTCATGGAGAGGGAGGCAAAAGAAAGCATCTTTCAAATCTAAACCAGTAAACCAGGTTAGTTCAGGGATTAAACGAGTTAAAAAGGTGTAAGGGTTAGCAGCTACTGGATACGAGTCTTCAGTTATCTTATTAACAGCCTTTAAGTCTTGTACTAGCTTGTATGATCTCTTAGGCTTCTTCACTGGCAAGAGAGGAGTGTTAAAATCAGACTGACACTCTTTTAGTAGTCTTATCTTCAAATGTTTTCAATAATTGGACTAATCCCTTCTCTGTCTTCCTTCTTTAGGGGCTATTGTTTAACTTTTACTGGCTGCCTTCTTTCTTTAAGTTTGACCTATACGGATAGTGCATTCTTTGCCCTGCTTGGTATGTCAGAAGCCCACACCCCAGGAAACACTTGATTTATTATTTTTTTGAAATTCTCTTCTTCATTGGCAACTTCAATTTCTTTGGTTATCATCATTAAGCTTAACAGTTCTACATATTGTTGATCTTTTACCTCCAAAATAATTTTCCAATTCTTAAATACTATTTTTGTCTCCAGCTGCTCTAGCACATCTCTGCCCAAAAGTGCAGATGGAGCTTTAGGCATATATGAAAATCAATGAATTCTTCATTGTTTTTCAATTTATACTTCAATGGTTTGCAAAAAAAATAAGCTTTTTCAGATTGGCCAGTTGCTCCTTTTACCATAACATAGTCGTTGTTTACAGGTATTAGGGCCTTATTCAGCACTGAAAATGTTGCCCCTGTGTCTATTAAGAATTCTCTTTTTTTTTTTTTTTTTTTTAATGCTTTTTGATCTTATTCTAATTCTTAAGTTTCACCTGGTATTATTCTGGTACAAAAATATGCTGGCCACACTCAACTTTAGGAATTTGTACTGGTTTCTTTAAGATCTTTGAAATTTCGTTTTCCAGCAACTCAAATATTTTACTGCTGCGCGGGCTTATGGTTCCACTCTTAGGTACTAGCCACTTGTACCCTTATCGGACCCACGAGCCTTGACAGAGTGCACCACGAAGCACAGTCCACTGCTTACAGTAGCAGCCCCTCCTTGGGCAGGGGAACTCTTTTGAACCAGCTTCCCAATTCTTGTGCCTCCTATTCCTGGGCATATATCAAAATCAACACAAGAGAGAAAAAACAACAAAACGAAACAAAAACCAGTTTGTTGACTTTAAAAAGGAAAAAGTTAGCTGTACTTTCAGCTGTTGAGGAAAGAATTATGGTTAAAAAGCAAAAAAGGAAAAATCAAAACAAGGCTCGAGGCATAAAAAGCAAAACAGATGTTTTCAAACTAAGGCTCGAAGCATTACCTGTTGAGACAAGAACTTATGGTTAAGAAAAGGATAAACGTCTTTTTATTAAAGCAAACAAACGAAAAGCAAAAACAGACAAACGAAAACTTTTCCAATCAGTCAGGCACAGTTTTAGGCTCGCAAAGGAAGCAGCCAAGGTGGGGGGGAGATCCTCTATGACTCTGAATACATTCTTAAAATCCTACAGACTTCGGCCGGGACACAGCACAGACCCTCCTGCAGGAAAGGGGGGGCGGGGCTCGATCCCACACTCCCCCTTCGCTCTTCTGCAGTTGCAGCCGAGGACTACAGCACTTTGAAGATATTATCACACACTCTGGCAATTGCAAACTTCCACTTGCCAAAAATCCCTCAGCGTTTTACAAAGAGCTGGGAAACATAGCATTAGGCTGTGAGTTCAGCCTGTTGTCTGACTACCAAGGTGACACTAAGTACCCTTGATCACAAGCTATGTCAGGCATAGATAGAGAGGGGGAAAAAACCTCCTTGCCTGTTTTGTTCCTTTTTTTTTTCCTTTTTTTTTTTTTTTTTTTCTCTACAAACAGTTTATTCACTCACGGGGCTTTTCTACTGAACAACAAACTAATTGAAGTCACACTATCAGTTAAACGATCAAAACTAGCACACAGCCTTCCCGTGAGACGCCACAGCCTTCCCGTGAGACACCACAGCCTTCCCAAATCCCTTCTCCTTCTCAGACAGAGGTATCTCTCCGCCAATGAGCGGGGGTTTTAAAATCTCTTCCATGTTGCAGAATTTCCAAAAACACAGAGATTAGAGATTAGTAGCAGATTCCAAAATTACACAAACAGAAACGACTGCTCTACAAGCTTTCACAAACCGCAGCACAAATGGTACAAAATTGATTCACAATCACAAAACCTCGGGATCGCCAAGCAGACACAGATCTGCCCGCAATACACACACACACATCCGGTGCGCGGGCCCACGACTCAAAACGGGACCCTTTGCATCTCAAAACTCAGGCTAGCCCCTCAGATTATGCATTACCAAGGTGCACCTTTAAACTACAAGCCGAAACCGGAGCTAGTACTGCTTTAGAACCAACAAGACCCTAGACCAGCGGCTCTGCTGCCGCCGTTGCTGCCCCGCCACTCGGGATGCAGCCACCAACTGCCAGGTTCTTTACCTGGAAACAAAACAACCATCTACGATACTCCGCGGAGTTTTTCCAAAACTCATTCAGGCCTCTGCTTTGCATAAGATGTCTCTTATGACTTACAAGCTGCCTCTATTCAAAGGTACCTGTCTTCAGTATTTGTTCTTTACTTTATTTTTTAAACATACCTTTTTGTCCGTAGTTCCAGCAGGCTCTGGTCTGTCTCCGGGGGCGTCAGGGGGTCGCAGGAGCCTTCTACCCAGAAAATCCTGGGGGGCGCCCAAAAGGGTCCTAGACCCCGATGGCCCCCTCAGCGAGAGAGAGCAGGCTCCTGCCTGGCTCGCCATAATGAATTATTAAAAAAATATGAATATCGCCCTAATGCCGATATCCAACTATGACGGACAAAAGACTCTCTAAGAGTTTAAAGTTAGAAAGTGTATGTTTAATTACGATGCCGGGCAGCCTGCGGGATAGCTCCCAAACACACGCGCGCTCACAGAAGATCACAGGGTCTTTTTATCTACAGAAGTATTGAATACCCAAAACACAAATGTATATTCATGACTTTAGTGCATCCCATTCCCCGCTTCGTATGGTAATTAGCCAAAAGCTATTAAGCGTGCGTGGTTTGTTCTTTGAAATGGGTCGGTGGTCTTTTTTATGGGGCGGGGTCTCAAAATGATGAAGTAAGTGAGTCTTCTTTGCTTTGACTTTTTAACCTTTTAGTGTTGCGTGACAACTGAATCCTGTTTTCCCAGGAGTATTTGATTTATGAATTCATTGTCCTTCTTGAAGCCTATTGATTAGTCAGAATACACAAACATAAGTTGACAGGCCCCATGATTTATCAGTTCCTTAAATCCAGCTTCTGCTTATCAAAAGGGAAGTGTATCTGTCTTACTTCAGCAATATCTGGTTCAACTAAAATCTTTAATTCTTCAAAATGAATGTTTCAGGAATGGAGCTGGAGCACCGGGAGAGGCTGAGGGATGTGAAGGGGCTCAGGAGGGACCTCCGTGGTCTCTACAGCTCCCTGACAGGAGGGGCAGCCAGGTGAGGGTCAGGCTCTGCTCTCGGGTGACATGGTGAGGCAGAAAGGCTCCCAGAGGAGGTTTAGGTTGGATCTGAGGGAAAATTCCTCCTGGAAAAGGCAGTCTTGGCCCAGGCTGCCCAGAGCAGGGGGACTCCCCATCCCTGGGGGGGTTTCACAGCTGTGTGGATGTGGCACTTGGGGACGTGGCCAGGGGTGACCACAGCCTTTTCCAACCTCAGCCATCCCCTGATCCCTTTGGGACCAAACACCAAAAACTCCGGGTTAAATTGTGCCTCCCCACCCCGGGGGGCTTTCCTTGGCCTCTCCCCCCAGCCTGCATCCTGCCTGCCCTGCTCTTCCCTCCCCGGAATCCTCCCCCTTTTCCTCTCCCCAGGTGCCGGACGGAGCCCCCCCCTTCCCCCCGGCAGGACTCTGGGGTGAGTGGTGACCCCCCCCGGACACTCCCTGACCCCCGTGTCCCCATCCCTGCACCCCAGACCCCCCCTCACCTCAAACCTCACTCCCCCCATCCCCCCCCCCGCTCGCCGGGGCAGCGGAGAACGCGGGGGCGGGCGGGATTTGGGGGGGCCGAGCTGGGAGGGGTGGGGGACAGGGCAGGGGGGCGCCGGGGAGGTGAGGGGGGCAGAGCAGGGGGGCATTGAGGGGGTCAGGAGGGGCCTGGGGCGGGCAGGGGGCGCTGGGAGGTATGGGGGGGGGGCACTGGGGGGCTGGGCACAGCGGGGATGGGGGAGGCACAGGGGGGACAGGGGGGCGCTGCCCGTGTCCCCCCATCCTGTTCAGGTCCTGTCTCCCCCCCACGCCCCCGGGTCCCACCCAGGAGGGGAAGCAGCATCTTATCTTATCTTATCTTATCTTATCTTATCTTATCTTATCTTATCTTATCTTATCTTATCCTATCCTATCCTATCCTATCCTATCCTATCCTATCCTATCCTATCCTATCCTATCCTATCCTATCCTATCCTATCCTATCCTATCCTATCCTATCTAATGTAGTCTAATCGCCCATCTCTACGAAAGATTTAAAGGGGTCGACCACAAAGTCCATGACATCCATGTTGGGCAGCGAGGCCTGGACGTTTTCAGCCCCTTGCTCCAGGAAGCTGCAGCTGGGGAGGAGATTCTCCGGTGTCTCCTCGTTCCAGGCAACCTCCAGGAAAGCCGTGGCCGTCAGGTTTTCATCCAAGCCCGGCGTGGTGAGGCCGGGCTCGGCGGGGATTTGCTGCTGCTCTTGCTCCCCTGCCGGGCACAGGGGCAACACTTCAGCCAGGGTGGAAGGTGGCAGCTCCAGGTTGTCAAGAGCGAGGAAATCTTGCTCCAGGGAGGGGATGAGCAGAGCCTCCCAGTCAATGCTGCCCATCAGTGCGGTCAGCTCGTGCGGCTCCTCGGGGTCGCCCGGGGCATTGCTGGGCAGGCAAGAAGCCTCGGCCACCAGGGCTGTGGGGCAGGGCTCTGGGAACTGCTCCAGGAACTGTTCTGGGAACTGCTCCGGGACCTGCTCTGGGAACTGCTCCGGGAACTGTTCCGGGAACTGCTCCGGGACCTGCTCTGGGAACTGTTCTGGAAACTGCTCCGGGAACTGTTCTGGGAACTGCTCCATGACCTGCTCTGGGAACTGCTCCGGGAACTGTTCCGGGAACTGCTCCAGGACCTGCTCTGGGAACTGCTCCGGGAACTGCTCCGGGAACTGCTCCGGGAACTGCTCTGGGAACTGTTCTGGGAACTGCTTCGGGACCTGTTCTGGGAACTGTTCTGGAAACTGCTCCGGGACCTGCTGCGGGAGCTGCTGCGGGAACTGCTCCGGGACCTGCTGTGGGAACTGCTCTGGGACCTGCTGCCCCTCCTCGTTCCCCATGGGATCGCTGTAGAGGTTGCTCCCAAACTCCTCGAACTCTTGGAGCGGCTGCTGTAGCTCCGCGCCCACCTCGAGGCTGCCATGGGCCGGGCTGGGCGCACGCTGAGCAGCTGGCTGGGCTCGCTTGCTGGAGGCTGGTGGGATTTGCTCTGGAAACGCCCCGCGGCCCTCGGAGCTGCTGCTCTTGGGCCACTTGGTTTATTGAGGGTGAAACTTCCAATAGGCGCCTCTGCCCGGCTCCCCCTTGTCCCAGGGAACTTTGACGAAGCGCTTGTTGACGCACAGGTTGTTCCGGATGGCGCTCTAGATGCAAAAGAGAACAAACCCCAGGGTTGAAGTCCTGCCAAAGGCTCCTACCTGCCAGCTGGGATGAGCGTGGCAGAAGTAGCTGAAGTTGTCGCGGATCCACTTGCAGATGGCGGCCAGGGTGAGCTTGGGCTTCCCGCTGGCTTCCATGGCCGTGCAGATGAGGGTGGCGTAGGAATAGGGCAGCCTGACGTGCGGGCTGGTTTTGTAGTCGACGTCCTCGGCGGCCGGAGGGGACCTGGGCACGGTCTGGGGCAGGGACGCAGTCACCTTGCCTGCGCTGGAGGTGGAGGAGGATGACGCGGCCGTGCTGGGAATGTCGAGGAAGTCGCAGAGCTCCTCAGAGGTCAGGGGAAAACCCGGGCTCTGGAAGTCCACCAGGCTCACCAGGTTCTCCCAGATGCTGCAGCGATCATTGGGATCCTCGGAGATGGGAGGCAGGCCGAGGTCGGCGCCCGTGAGATTGACCAGCCACGGCATGTTGGGCTCCTCGCGGCGCTGCTGCTGCTGCTGCTGCTCCTGGCTGGAGCTGGATTGCTCCTGAGCCTCGAGCACGGGGCTGGGGCTCGCCATGGCCTCGGCGCCGGGCAGGGCTCACTTGGAGGCAGAAAATGCACGGGGCAGATGCTGCAGGGAGAAGAGGCAGAGGGTTGAGGTTCAGCGAGAAGCAGCACCCGGACAGCGCCGGGTGTCCCCGGTGCCGCTGGGTGGCACGCGTCCCCGGGGCGCTGGGCGCGGGAGCCGCAACGTCCGCCCCGGGGGGGAGCTTTAGCAGCCCCGAGCCTCGGGGAAATTCCCTTGAAGCCTCGCGTCCCCGGGCCCCCCAAAGCCAACCCCGCCCAGTGCCCGGCGAGGTTTTGGCCGCAGAAAGAACGAAAGAAAATCAGCATCCCCTCCCCGCCCTCAAACAACACGAATCCAGTCCTGCCCTCCCACCAAGCAAGGCGGTTTCTCACACCTGCCACGGGTCAGGACGGCACCTCAGAGTCTGACACCTCCACCCTACGGACCCTAAACCACTCGTCCATCCCCTCCCGCCCCATCCTATCCCATCCCCGCTCCCTTCGCTCTGCTGCTGTTCGCCATTCCCCCTGCCCCCGGTCCCCCAAACTAACCCGGAGCAGGGATCCACCCTAAGCGCGGCGTCCCTCGGAGCGACCCGGCGGCTTCAGCCTTGGGGAAATGCCGTGCGGGGGACGCGGCCTTGGCTCCGGCCTTGCAAAGCCGGGATGCCGGCGCTGCTTTTGGGCCAGGAGACCGAGAAACAGAGGGAGCCAGAACGCGGCCGGAGCGCAGCAGCTGCCGCTGTGCGGGCTGGAGCGGCTCTGGGGCAACGGCAGCGCTGCCGAGCCTTGGGCTCGAGGGGGACGCTGCCACCAATGGGCATTTCCCCGCCCGGCCGCTGAACGGGCTCCTCTGGCGCTGTGTGGGGCTGAGCTCAGCCCCCGCCGCTTCCCGCAGCCCCTCGAGGGCAGCCCCCCGAGCTTCACAACTCCATTTCCGGCCATGTGGGCATGGTTTATTGACGCCGTGGGGGGAGCTTGATGCTGATTGGGCCGTAGGGGCGGGGCTGCTCCACTTGCAGCCAATGAGCGGCACCGAGGTCTGGGGGAAAGGGGGCGGGGCTTCAGTGGGCAGAATGTAAGTGGGAGGAGCTTAAAGGGGTGGGGTTATAGCAGGGATAATGAAAGTGGGCGGGGCTTGTGTGAGCGGGGCTTAAAGTGGAAATAGGCGAGGCTTAAAGGTAAAGGGGTGGGGCTTAAATGGGTGTGGCCAAACGGGAGTGGGCGTAAAATCGGGTTGAGGAAAGTGGGCGGGGCTTCAGTGGGCGGGGCTTGAATGACAAGTGGGCGTGGCGTAAAGTGGGTGGGGGATAATGTGGAGGGAAATGAAGAGGTGGGGCTTAAAGCATGGTTGAAGGGGAAGTGGGCGTGGTTTAGGAGAAAGGGGCGTGGCCAAAGCCCACCCAAGCTCGGCCACCAGGGGGCGTGGCCAATCCGGCTGAGGATGGCGCCAAGCTCCGCCCCTTCCGGGGGCTGGGCGTGGTCAAGGAGCAGCCTGGGAGGGGGAGGAGGAGAAATTTGGGGAAAAATTCCCAAAATTCCCCGAAAAACTGCGAAAGTTCCCAAAAAATTCCCCCCAAAATTAAAACATTGTAATTAAAAAAATCAGGAAAATCAGGCAAAGTTTGGAGGAATTTTGGCCAAAATATGGGAAAAATTTAATTCAAATTTCATTAAATTTCAATAATTTGTTTTTAAAAATTTGTTAAAAATTGATCCAAAGTTCTGACTCAAAAAATCGCGAAAAATTTCTCCAAAAACACCAGAACTGAACTTGACCAAAATCATCCCGAAAAAGTTTAACAAAACATTCCCTAAAATATTCCTGGAAAATCAGGAAAAAAATCCCGAATTTTTCCCCGAGTTTTCCCAAAGTTTTGATGGTTTTGGGATGAATTTTTGAAGAATTTTGATTCAATTTTTTTACCAAATTTCTACAAATTTTTTTCTTCACAATTTTTCCCCCAAATTTTCCCGATTTTTTCCCAAAATTTTGATGAATTTTGGACAAATTTTAAAACAATTTTGACAAAATTCCAACAAATTTTCACCGACCCCCCCAGAAGATCTCCAAAAAATCCCAAAATTCTCCCCCAAATCCCAAGAAACTTGGAACAATCCCCAAAAATCCCACAAATTTCCCCAAATTCCCAAATCTCGCCCTCAAAATTTCAGGATTTCACCTCTTGAGATCGAGCGTTGGTGGCTCCGGAACTTCCAGGACGACCTCGGGGGGCGGGGCCGGAAGGGGCGGGATGGTAATGAGGGAGAGAAGTCGTGACATCATCAGGACATGCCCCCTTCTTGACATTCTCACCCTGAGCTCATTTTGTGTTTAAACGGTGTCATGTCCTTTTTAAACCACGCCCACGTCCGGATTTCACGCCGCCAAATTCCTGTTGAAGCTCCTCCCACTCATTAGGGACAATTAAAATTGCCAGAATCTCAACATCCGGATTTCTCCGCCCACTTCCGGTTCGAAGCCCCACCCATTTCCTTTTTACACGCCCACACTTCTGGTTTAAGCCCCGCCCACCCGGCCGCCATTTGGGTTTTTTCTTTCTCTATCTCAGTTTTCCTTTAAAGTTTCCCAAATTTTTTTTGTGGAATTTCTCCCCATTTTTGGTTTTTGGTCCCACCCCGACTCAAGTTCTGCTTAGGCCGCGCCCTCTTCCGGTTTAAGCCCCACCTGCTGTTGGCCGCCATGTTGGTTTTTTTCACCGTTTTATTTTATACATTCTCTCCAGAATTTCTCAGTATTTTTATGATTTCTTTGGGAATTTCGCCCCATCGTTGGTCTTGGCCTTGCCCCCGAGTCTCGTTTGGGGCTCTGGCTCCTCTCACTTCCGTTTTAGGCCCCGCCTCAATGTGGGCTCCTCCTCCAGCGGCTCCAGCAAAAGCTCTGAGGAGAGGGAGAGGCAGAATTAGCGAAAAATTCCCAAAAAATCCCAAAATTTCCCCAAAATTTTCTCAAAATCCCTCAAATTTCCAGACATTTTCCTGATTTTCCTGAAATCCCCCAAAATTTTCCCCCAAAATCCCCGAAAAAACCCCAAATCACCAAATTTCACCAAATTCCCAAAAATCTCCCAAAATCCATAAAAATTCTCCAAAATTCCCCCAAATCCTCCAAATTTCCCCAAAAATCCCCAATTTTCCCTAAAATTTCCCTAAATTACCTAAAACCACCAAAATTCCCCCAAATTATCCCAAAATTCCCCAAATTTTCCCCAAATTTCCTGATTTTTCCCCAAATTTTTCCCTAAATTTTCTCAATTTTGGACCCAAATTTTCTGAAATTTTTCCCAAATTTCACCAGTTTTGACCCAAATTTCCCAGAATTCCCTATTTTCCAAAAAAACCCTTTCCAAATTTCTCCATTTTTGACCCGAGTTTCCCAAATTTCCACCAAAATTTCCCAAAAGCTCCCAAAATCCTCTAAAATTTCCCATTTCCCCCCAAATTTCCCAAAATCACCAAAATTTCCAGAATTTTTCAGAAATTTCCCAGGTTTTGGCCCAAATTTTTTAAAATTTACAATTTTCCCCCAAAATTTCTCCAAATTTCCCCATTTTTGACTCCAATTTTTCCCCAAATTACCCCAAATCCTCTAAAATTTCCCATGTCCCCCCGAAATTTCCCAAATTTCCACCCAAATTTCTCCAATTTCCCCATTTTTTACCCAAATCCGAGGGATTTCCCCCCATTTCCTCACATGGGGGGAGGGGCAGCTCCAGCTCCGGCGCCTCCTCTGCGGCAGGAGGGGAGGGGAGAGAAAAAGTCACAGAAATCGTCAAAATTGACCCAAAATGAACCAAAATGTACCAAAAATAATGAAAAGACACAAAGTCGTTCAAAATTGACCCAAAATTGACCCAAAATGGCTGAAAAATGACCCAAAAATATTCAAAAATGAGTCAAAATTGTCCAAAATTGACCCAAAAGGAGCCAAAACCACCCAAAATGATAAAAAAGATCAAAAATGTCCAAAATTTGGCCCAAAAGGAGCCAAAAATAAGAACATCAAGGTTTGAGAAGTTTGACATAGAAAGAACAGCTGAGAGAAATGTTCTTGCTCAGCTGTCAGAAGAGAAGGCTCAGGGAAAGCTTTAGCACCACATCCCAGTATTTAAAGGGTGGCTACAGAGAAGGTGGAAAATCCTTTTTTTATATGGACTCCCATGGAAAAGACAAAGGATAATGGATTCAAATCACTTCTGGGGAGATTCCAGTTAGACACAGGAGTAAAATGCTTCGCAATAGGAAAAATCAGCCATTGGAAAAATCTCCCCAAGAAAGTGGTGGATTCCCCAGCACTGGGCAATTTTAAGATTCAGCTGGACAGGGTGCTGGGTCACCTTGTCTAGATGTTTTAAGCTACAAGAAAGCCTAAATTTTTTTAATTTTTTTTTTTTAAGAGGTTTGAATGACAGAGAAGTACTTCTTAGTGCCTTATTTCTTAGTTCTTCCTAGGCATGAAGATTACTGGGCTAATCTTAGGGACAGAGGGACAAGGGGCAGGGAGATGATGAAGGCGGTATGATCATGATTGCCCTGTCTCCTCGCAATCTCCCACATAACAAGTGTGCCTACTCTGATATGCAATGCTGAGTGCTTTGGCAAGTGGATTTCTTGAAATCCCACCACATCCCACCAAATCCCACCTAATTTTCCTTCTCCTTGTAAGAGCAGCCTCTGATCCACCCAGCTTCTGCTCAGGCTAGAGCTAGGGGCTGGAGGTTCATGTAAGCCAGGAGAAGCCTTTCCTCTGACTTTAGTAGGTGGTATCTAAAGCACTGAGAGAAAACTCAGCAGTCCTCAGATGTGTTTTGCACTTTTGAGAATGCTTAGTTTAGCAGACAGGATCCTAGACTTAAATACAGATGATTTAGACTGAAACACTGTCACAGCCAGATGCCAAATGACTTAAGGCAAAATAGCCGTGCTTCAGCTACTTCTCTGTGAACAGAGATAATTATTCCCTGCTGTACAGAACATGTAACAATAAAATCCATCAGTGATTTTCTGCACTTCAATAATAAGTACAACAATTTAGGCACTAAAATAGATCAGATTAATTTAGTTTTTGGTGAAAGCTTAATTGCACGGCATTGGGAACACCTGAGATCACGTCTGACTAGCAGCATAAACCTGCAGCAGTCTTGAGGATGAAGTGTATTTTCCCATGAAGATAGAGACATGGAGGTGGGAAACAAAAGTTGAAGAAAAGGGAAAAAACACCTTGTACAGAAGAGAAAGAGGAAAAAAGGACAAAGGAAAATGAGAATAGGTTGGAAATGGGAGATGAAGTGATGTACGTTCTCGGCTGCAGGGCAAAATTCAAATACTTTAAAATACAAATGCATCAATTTTATGTATCAAATCTCAGCTTTTTGCATAGCTCCCACAGCCATTTCCTGAACTTGTATGAAATAAACTTGTGTTACTGGTTCATCTGTGGGTAATTATGCCCACAAGAATGCTCAGAGGCCTGGAGCGCCTCAGCTATAGGGTCAGGCTGGGAACTGGAGTTGTTCATCCTGGAGAAGTCTCTGGGGAGACCTCAGAGCACCTTCCAGTACCTAAAGGTACAAGAGAGTTGAAGAGGGACTTTTTACAAGGGCACGTTGCGATCGGACTCGGGAAAATGGCTTCAAACTGAGAGAGGACGGGTTTAGATTAGATATTGGGAAGAAACCCTTTGCGAAGTGCTGGCACAGGTTGCCTAGAGAACTTGTGGATGCCCCATTCCTGGAAGGGCTCAAGGCCAGGCCGAACGGAGCTTGAAGTAACCTGGATTAGTAGAAGACCCCTCCGACCTTCCTCCCTCCTCCCGGGCCGCGATGGCGGCGCAGCGAGCGGCCGGGCAGCACACGCCCCGCTCCGCCCCTGAGGGTCGGGGTCCCGCCTGGGCGGGGCGGGATGGGCGGCCCGGACCCGCCGGCCCCGGCTGGAGACGGGCCTGGCCTCCGGGGGCGGCTGCTTCCTCTCTTCCCGCCCGTGCGCCTCGAGTGAGCGGCCGGCCCTGCTGCCCGCGTGGGGCGGCGCGGACGGCAGGGAGGAGACCGGGGTGAGCGCTGCTCTGCGGGGATACAGGGGCAGGGGCCGGCCCGGGGTGAGCGCTGCTCTGCGGGGATACAGGGGCAGGGGCCGGCCCGGGGTGAGCGCTGCTCTGCGGGGATGCAGGGGCAGGGGCCGGCCCGGGGTGAGCGCTGCTCTCGGGGATACAGGGGCAGGGGCCGGCCCGGGGTGAGCGCTGCTCTGCGGGGATACAGGGGCAGGGGCCGGCCCAGGGTGAGCGCTGCTCTGCAGGGAGAGAGGGGCGGGCGGTGGTCTCTCTGCTGTCTCACTTGTGCAAAACTGTCCCCCAGACAAAGAGATTGCACTTAGGGATACAAATGCAAGTAGCAGGAACCCAAATGCTCTCGAGTCAGAGCTCAAGGCCTGCATCTGCACAGGGTATTTGGGCTGCCCCACTCGTCCTTTGGTTCTGCCTGCAAATGCCACTGCCCTTTCTGCCTCAAACACAAGTGCCACAGCTAGGTAAAACCCAGCCAGTGGGCCATATTCCAAAGGCACTGCGGTCTGGAGAGCATGATGGAAGAAGAGCCTTCCCCCCCTTCAAACCGTACCAAAGAAGGCATCAATGTCACATTCCACCTCTAAGCAAAAATGAACAGTTCAGAAGGAGATGTTGAGCATTCTCACAGGCTCAGAAGGAGGGGAATCTTTGAAAGGAGTTGAGGTTTCACAAACTTTGTTTATAACCTATGCTACAACCCTACACTAAAATCCTTGCTACAATCCTACTCTAAAATCCTATCTATAATCCTACTCTACAATTCATCTCTAAACTGGTGATGGGCATGACAGTTTTAAAGTAGCTGTCACATTCTTCTCTTCTCTTCTCCTTCCCCTCCTTCCCCGCCAAGCTGTGGCGCCTGGCGAACAGCCCCCGCGTCTGCTCCGTGCGCTGGGACAGCGGGAGCTGCTCGGCCCGGGCGGCTCCCAGGGGCCGGCCCCGCACACCTTCCGGGCCACGCGGTTGCGCAACTTCCTGCACCAGCTCAACTGCTACGGCTGCCGCAAGGTGCCGGGCTGGCTTGGCGCGGCCGCGCCGGGCGATGCCGGCGCCTGGCTCCACTACGTGAACCCCTGGTTTCTCCGCGACCGCCCCGACCTCCGTCTCCGCTTCAGGCGCCGGAGCGCGGCCAACAGGCAGCGGCCGGCGGCGGGGCGGGAGGGGCGCAGGTGCCCGCCCTGCGGCTCCCAGCAGCTCCCCAGGGAGCGGCCGCCGCTGCCGCCCGGGCGCCCGCCCCACGGCTTCCTTCTGCTGCACAGGGAGCGGGTGCTGCCGGACGGCCGGGAACTGTGCTGTGCCCGGCTCGGCCCCTTCCAGCAGCCGCCCAGGGAGCTCCACAGGCATCAGGAGATGATCGTCCCTGAGTGACTCCCCTGTTTTCCCTTGAGCCCAGGGACATTCCTGTTGAATGATCAATAAACCCCTTCAGCAAATCCAGAGTTGTGTCCCTCTGTGTGTGTGTGCGTGTGTGTGTGTGTGTGTGTGGACGTGTCTAGATGTCTACTGTCCTAGTATTTGGCTTGCCAGGGCATTGCAGAGACCCTCTGTGGGGACAAGGGCCCTTGGGGAGCTGTGGGCAGGTCCCAGCCTGGGGCAGTTAGAGCCTTGTTGGGGATGGGATCCCTGGGAGTCTTTGTGCGGGGCAGCTGTGCAGAGAGGGAGCCAGGTACTCTGAGATGGCAGAGTGGCTGCAGGTGTGACAGGGCGAGAGGCAAGGCAGGGTATGCTCCCATCTGGAATCTGCTCTGGGGCTGGAGACAGAAGCAGTTTGGTGTCTGCAGGGTTGAGAAATGGGGCGCTGTGGATGTGGCAAGTGCTACAGCTGAGTAATTCTCAAAGCTTCAGCTGTGTCTGCAGGTGTTCACCATTCCCCATTGCCTGGAGATCCCAGTTATGCGGCTGATCCTATTAGCCATGACCCCATTGTTCTCCCACATTCCACTTTGGGGCTGGGTTCAGCTCTAGAGTGTCCTGCAGGGAAAGCTCCCGGAGGGGAGGAGCACTGGGAGATGCGGGGATCTGGGGGACTGTTGGAGGATGGATAGTGTTGGAGTAGGGATCCACTTGCCTTCAGCTCCCTGCCAAATCCCTTGGCCCCCAGAGGTACTTGGGCCCTACAGGGGCAGGCGGCCCGTGCAGGAAGTCGGCGAGATGCCAGGGCCGCAGGAGGGATGGACTCTGTGCCAAGGCTGGGCTCATAGCCAGGGCTGAGGGCTGTGCTAAACTGGGTTTTGGCCTGAGGCATGTACGGGAGGGGGCAGGGAGAAGTTCTGGAGGGGATTAAGGTGCTCCCGCTCTGGTGCCACCTCAGCCAGAGCTGCCCAGTGTGATAGGAAGATGAAGGTGGCTCTGCTCAGCATGGCCCTGCTCCTCCCCATCCTGCTGTGCCTCCCAGTACAGGCCAAGATGAGGCCCAATATCACAATGTCCCTATATCCTACCCTATGTAGCCTACCATCCCATCCTTTTGGCCTCCTCAGACATCTCCTCTCCAGGTTCTCCTCTTGGCTGGATTCCCTCCCACTGATCATTCCCAATTCTTTTTCCCCCCTTTTCCCCCTCAGTCCTTTGCCTATCTCCCTGTCCACGGCAGCACCGTCTCCTGATGCCATTCCTGGACTCCTCACCTACTCCCAAACCATCTCCCAGCCTCTCTGGTTTTGTCCTCATCTATCCTGTTTCTTCTGTCTCCATCAAGCCCCTCCCTTGCAATCCCATGTCCCTACAATGGAATTCCTTTCTTCTCCCCTGTATCCAACAGGGCCCCTTCCACACCCTCAGCCCAGTCCCTTGGGCTCTTCAGGTCACCCCACTTCAGTGTCTTTCATCTCCTTGGAGGCTCTCAACCCCCATCCCATTGTCTGCACCTCCACCCTGATCCATGCACCCGTGTCCCCCCACAGCCCTACAAGGCCCAATCCAGCCCAGACCTTTGCAATCCTTTCCAGGCACTCCTGAAAAGGGCTGAAAATGATCACTGGATGAGGAGCGGGGTGCTGGGATTGGAGGGCATCCCCTCTAGGAATGGAGGGGCAGTTTGGTCCTATTGTCCCTTGCTGACACTAGGGTCATCCCAGGGACCTGCAAGGTCTCCTGGTCCCTCTGGAGATTGATTTAGACAATGTTGAAATAGTGAAAACACTGCTTGTGGGTATCATGAATTCTGCCGGCCTCAGACCCTACCCCCACAGGGCCACCACACTGCAGGTCATCCCAGTCTGTCCTACACGGCCCAGTGCACCCCTGCTGATCGCCTAGACACCAGCCCTGCCCCATGGAATTTTCCCAGGGAACCCCCTTTCCCAGGGCCCCTGTTGCCTTCTCGCCCCTGTCACCCCAGGACCCCACTGGATGACTCAGGACGCAGCCCCTGCCCCATCTGTGCCTCTCGGTCAGGACCCCACAACTTCTGGGCAAGAACACAGCAGCTCCTGCACCCCCCCATTGCTCCCCGCAGGCTTCTTCCCAGGTACCCCCTTGCTTTCCCCTGCCTCCCAGTCCATCCCAGTGGCCCCAATGTGTCTCTAACGCTGCCTTTGTCCCTTGCCCCCCCGCAGCTGAAAAGCTGTCAGGGTCCGCAAATATATGCGGGGAACCTGATGATTCGTTTTAGGGATCTCAAGGCGCAAAAGACACAGCGGGGGACAACTCAGTTTGCTCAATCCAAAATGCATTTTTATTTAGTGCCCAGAAGTGCAATAGAGGGGATTTGAAGGGAAATAAAGGATAGTGAGGAAAGAGAAAGTGGGGGTGGGTTATAGCTACCAACGGAGAGATGAAATCCTCGTGGTCCAGCCAACAGACCCGTCTTCTTCTGTGGGGAGATCTCAAAGTCTGTGATTAACTCAGGGGTCCTTATAGTCCTCTTTGAAGCGACAGGCAGTTGGCCAAACAGGTGGGGGAAATCATTACAGTGTGTTCGTTTTGAGAACTCAGAACAAGTCGGTCGTCAGCAGGTACAGTGTCAACCAGTACGAGTCAGCAGGCGCGGTCACTTCACCGTGACTTGCCCATTGTTTCTGCTCAGGTTCTGATGTTTCAATACGCATGCTGGGTTTTTTCCATCGAACACACCGGCAGGCAGCACTCGGCCAACATCTCACCTCAGCCAGGCCAGAACTCCTATGTTGAGATTTTAGAGTCCCTTTTAGGGGTTTCAGTCTCTGTCCTTGACGATGGTTGTGAGGCAGATGAGGGATCTTCGGACCGTCTCTTACACCACCCCGTGACTCACGATTGTTGTCAAGAGAGCTCCTTCAGCAGGATTTCGTAGTCTTGCGAAGTCTTCAGGACTCGTCCACGTTGGTAGCATATCCCAGAAAACAGAGACAGTAGAGAGAGTGACAGAGAAAGAGAGAGAAAGAGAGGAAAAGGAAAAATAGGGAAAGGAAATAAAAGAGAAACAGAATCAATCAATATTGATTAGAACAATTTCTGAAAATAATAATTAGCAAAAGTACAATCAATAATAATTTAAAACAATTTTTAAAAACCATTTTTTTCAAATAATCAAAACAAATCACAAAAATCCAACATCAAATCATCCAAACATCAAATCATAAAAATCAAAACTAATCATAAAAACTAATTTTCACCTAAACATAATCTATTTATAGTTTATAATGATGGATTGTGTACATTCATTATAGACATCAATTGCGTTAACCATTTCATCAATCTCCAATTCATAATGAATAAGATTGCTAAGAAAACAAAACCAATCAAAACTAAAATCAAAAGAACAACAATGGGATGACACACTTTGTTCAGGATACCTGTGGCAGTAGGTGACCACCCAAAAAGGGTATCCCACCACCTGTGTTCAGCATCTTTTCTTACCCTTTCCATGACATAATGTATTTTTCTCACATTGTGATGAATAGTTACCAGGGTTTTCTGTCTGTTTTTCTTGATCTTTTCCAAAACTTCAATTAAGTCCTGATGAAGCAACAATTGCTTCACCAAAATAAGATTCATCCCAACAGGGGGAGGCAATAATTTGTGCATCACTGTATAATCAGATTGTAACAGGTAATAAGAGGTAACTGGGGCTATGTAAGGAAAATCACATCCTATAATTTTGATAAAGTTACAAACAGTAATTTGAGTGATTTTTAGTATCCACCATTACATTTTCTAAACTACAACACCAGAAGCAGTTCTAGAGCATGCACACCCATTGCCCATATATATTAGCACTGTTACAAAAGTCTGGTTAGGGTGAATTTCAAAGTGGCAGATATTTTGTTCTGTGTCCAGACAAATATCTTGAGCGATAATTGCATTAACAGTATCAGGTGCACTGAGGCATTACGTATGGTTATTATAATTGAGGCGGCAACTGACAGCATAACACAAAAACTGTGACTGTGTTTGTACTGAGGTTGTAAGTAAAATTCACTAAAATCCACCAGGATTGGAAATCTCTTTCAAAATCATTGGCATTGTCCCAAACTATTTTCCGAATTTCAGCAGGAGAAGTGCCTTCCTCTCCTTCTCTTATAATTGAGGCGGCAACTGACTGCATCCATAGCTGTGCCTGGATACAGCTGAGAGCCAAAGAGACATTGCTTTGTGTGGCACCAAGTGTATCGATTATCCATTTGTGATCATTCACATTTGTCTTTTCCCAGCTTGGTAATATGTTTGATAGCAACCACTGATGTGTCCCCAAAGCCAAGAAGGATGACTGCAATGGTTGTTATAATTTGGCCAAATCCCTAGTTGTAGCAGCCAATGTGTTCATTAATACTTCTGAGAATTCCCAATTTCAAATATTTATCATGTTTTATATGGCCTTCATGTCCCTCAAAGTTCTCCTGTGAAAAGTAAGCACAACAGAATCTGCCACCAGAAGGCAGAAAGTTAGAATGATGGGCTTGCTCTTCGGGTCACAAAAAGGGGCACAAGGCCTTGTCCACGCATGGACACAAGGGTAGGGAGGGACCCACTACCGTCTCGGAAGGGCGACACTGCTCTTCAGGCCACAAATTGTGCACCCGAAGCCTTGTCCACGGGCTATAGTTGGACAAAGTCAGGAGAGCGGAGAGGGCTGCCTGCTAACTTAGAATACCCTCAGCTGTGACCTTGCCCGCGACTGTGTAATAGGGCACGAGCAGTAGGGAGGGACTGACTACTGTCTCGGAAGGGCAAACTGCTCTTCAGATTGAAAAGTGTACACCTCTACCTTTGTCCACGGGGTACAGTTGGAAACAATCAGTAGCTTTTGAGGGACAGCTACTGTCTCTGATCTCCCTCAAGGCACAGTAACATCGTGGCGGGAAATGGTGCAATCACTTGTATTACGGTGCATATCAACTGCCACTCAGACTAACGATTTAGATCTTATAGTTAGGCCAGCTGATAGTCCTATCAAAGCCCAGACTGTAAGCAAGGAAGAATTCCATCTGGCTAGTTTGGAATTCTTGAATTCTGAACATGTATATGTAGATGGGTTTCATCATGAAAAAGTCTGGGAGGGACTAGCTGAGTTCCCAGAACCTTATGAAACTCGAGTTATCAGAGAGAATAAGGGAGATGGGACTGAGTGTGCAGGAAAAGGGCGTGAAGAGCAGGATACATCTGCAGCTCTTCCTGGGAAGAACACAGCGGATGGGCCTTCAGTACCACCTATGGTTTCTATTTCGGATACCATTCCGCCTTGTCCGTGCTGTTCAACCCGGTTCACGAGAATGCTAGGCCTTATTGAACACCTAAAAAGGGCTCATGGACATAAAAACATCATGTTCCAGTGCTCAAAATGTGGGAAACAAAACACCAAGTACCACAGTATTGCATGTCACATGCCACGTTGTGTCGGCGAAAGAGATGTGGTTCAAATGGGTGATTGGAGGTGTGAAGTATGCCAACAACATTTTAACACCAAAAGTGGCCTCAGTCAACATAAGAGGCACGCTCACCCAAAGGTGAGGAATGAGGAAAGGATTTCCTCTGGTAAGGGAGCCACCTCTGCGAAGGGAGGCCGTAAGAGGGTGTGGACTGAAGAGGAAGAATCCCTCCTAAGACAATTAGTGGTGACCTATGCCGATGAAAAGAATATTAATCAGAAAATAGCCGAACATATTCCATCTAAAACGGTCAAACAAATTAGCGATAAAAGACGCACCTTGAATAATTCCTCCAAAAAACGTAAAGTTCATAAAGATGCTGAGAAAGAGGAGATTGATGGTGCTCCTAAGAGATCTATATTTGGCTTATCTGGAGAAGGTAAACTGAAACAACATTACCTAAATGTAATTAATTTGGAATTGGCTGATGGCAGGTTCCCTAATTACCAGGAGGCGGTTCAAAAAATACTAGATGGGTTAGATCTGCAAAAAGTGGCTAATGAGGTTTATGAAGATTTTATTGAAAGACGTTTTGGTAAGCTTAGCCAGAAAAGCAACACCAAGCAAGGGAAGAAGAGTAAGAAAACATCTAGAGTGAAGGAAAGGAAAAAATCCAAGAATAAAACCAATTGGATGTGTAAGAAGACGTTGAGAAAGGCCAAGTACTTAAGGTATCAGAAACTATTCCAGGACCATAGAGGAAGGCTAGCGCGCCTCATCATGGACGATACGGAGGCTTTGAAATGCCCTATTCCATCCGAGGTTGTCCACCAAACCTTTAAAGAAAGATGGGAAACATCCGTAGAGTTTAAAGGCCTCGAGGATTTTCCACCGTACCATGAGGCTTTTAACTATGCTTTTGAGACTCTAATCACTAAGAAAGAGATTGACAAGAACTTGAAAGAAATGCGTAGAGTCTCTGCTCCCGGGCCAGATGGGATTACGGTGGGAATGCTTAATAAGGCAGATCCCGAGTTTTCCCTGTTGAAAGAGATCTTCAACATATGGCTGTTTACTGGAACATACCCTGATGCACTTCGGGAATGCACAACGGTTCTATTACCTAAATCCACCGAGGTAAGCAAACTTAAAAACATCAATAACTGGAGACCCATTACCATCGCCTCCACTATTTGGAGGTTGTTCTCCAAAATTGTTACCGCTAGGGTAACCAGTGCATGCCCCATCCACCCAAGGCAAAAGGGGTTTACCCGTGCATCAGGTTGTTCAGAGAATCTTAAGCTATTACAGCTTTTGATGAAGCATTGTAAACGGGAGAAGCGAGAATTAGGGGTGGTTTTTGTGGACATTGCCAAGGCATTTGACACCGTATCTCATCAACACATCATTTTAGGATTGATGCAGAGGGGAGTTGATCCACACGTGGTTCAGCTCATCAAGGAAATGTATAAGAACATTACCACCTGTATTGATTTGAAAGGAACAAAAACCAATCCTATTAAGATCCTAAGAGGCGTTAAACAGGGTGATCCGATGTCACCCTTGTTGTTTAATCTGGCGCTAGACCCTCTTTTATGTAAACTGGAAAGGACCGGTGTGGGGTTCCATCAGGATGGGTTCAAGTTAACAGCAATGGCGTTCGCCGACGACTTGGTGTTGCTTAGTGATTCATGGGAAGGAATGTGCTCGAACATAAAAATACTGGAGACCTTTTGTGAACATACTGGTCTCCTGACGCAGGGTGAGAAATGCCACGGCTTTTACATCAAGCCTACTAAGGACTCTTATACCATCAATAACTGCCCTGCTTGGAAAATCAATGGCACCCCCCTTAATATGATTCATCCAGGAGAGTCCGAGAAATACCTGGGGGTTATGATTGACCCATGGACTGGCTTTGCTGATTCCAGCCTCTTCGGTAAATTGGAAAAATGGTTACATCGGATTTCGGAGGCACCACTTAAACCTCTTCAGAGGATGGACATTTTGAGAACATATACCATCCCGAGACTTCTGTATCTCGCTGACCACACCGAGCTTAGATCATGGCTCCTCGCGACCCTTGAC